>NC_091990.1:176748905-177048905 GCF_044704955.1 Pristiophorus japonicus
AGAATGACTAAAAAAATGATTAAGAAAAGGAAGATAGACTATGAAAGTAAACTAGCACGAAATATAAAAATAGATAGCAAGAGATTCTGCAGGTATATAAAAAGAAAAAAAAAGAGTGGCTAAAGTAAATCTTGGTCCCTTAGAGGACGAGAGCAGGGAATTAGTAATGGGGAACATGGAGATGGCAGAAACTCTGAACAAATATTTTGGATCAGTCTTTACGATAAGAGGACACTAACAATATTCCAACAGTGGATAGTCAAAGAGCTATAGGGGGGGAGGAACTTAACACAATCACTAAGGAAGTGGTACTCAGTAAGCTAATGAAACTAAAAGGTAGATAAATCCCCTGGACCTGATGGCTTGCATTCTAGGGTTTTAAGAGGAGTAGCGGCAGGGATAGTGGATGCATTGATGTAATTTGCCAAAATTCCCTGGATTCTGAAGAGGTTCCAGCAGATTGGAAAACTGCAAATCTAACACCCCAATCTAAAAAAGGAAGCAGACAAAAAGCAGGAAACTATAGATCAGTTAGCCTAACAACTGTGGTTGGGAAAATGTTGAAGTCCATTATTAAAGCAGGAGCAGGACATTTGGAAAAGCATCATTCAGTCAGGCAGAGTCAGATGGATTAATGAAGGGAAAGTCATGTTTGACAAATTTGCTGCAATTCTTTGAGGATGTAACAAATAGGGTGGATGTGGTGTATTTGGACTTCAAGAAAGCATTTAATAAGGTGCCACATAAAAGGTTACTGCACAAGATAAAAGTTCACGGGGTTGGGGTAATATATTGGCATGGATAGAGGATTGGCTAACTAACAGAAAACAGAGAGTCAGGATAAATGCTTCATTCTCGGATTGGCAATCAATAACTAGTGGGGTGCCACAGGGATCAGTGCTGGGACCCCAACTATTTACTATCTATATTAACGACTTGGATGAAGGGACTGAATGTAACGTAGCCAAGTTTGTTGACAATACAAAGATGGGAGGAAAAGCAATGTGTGAGTAGGACACAAAAAACCTGCAAAAGGACATAGGCAGGCTAAGTGAGTGGAGTATAATGTTGGAAAGTGTGAGGTTATGCACTTTGTCTCGAAGAGCAAGTTATTATTTAAATAGAGAAAAATTGCAACATGCTGCAGCGGGATCTGGGGGTCCTGGTGCATGAAACGCAGCAAGTGATCAAGAAGGCCAATGGAATCTTGGCCTTTATTGCAAAGGGGATGGAGTATAAAAGCAGGGAAATCTTGCTACAGTTATACAGGGTATTGATAGAAACATAGAAAATAGGTGCAGGAGTAGGCCATTCGGCCCTTCTAGCCTGCACCGCCATTCAATGAGTTCATGGCTGAACATGCAACTTCAGTACCCCATTCCTGCTTTCTCACCATACCCCTTGATTCCCCTAGTAGTAAGGACTTCATCTAACTCCTTTTTGAATATATTTAGTGAATTGGCCTCAACAACTTTCTGTGGTAGAGAATTCCACAGGTTCACCACCCTCTGGGTGAAGAAATTCCTCCTCATCTTGGTCCTAAATGGCTTACCCCTTATCCTCAGACTGTGCCCCCTGGTTCTGGACTTCCCCAACATTGGGAACATTCTTCCTGCATCTAACCTGTCTAACCCCGTCAGAATTTTAAACGTTTCTATGATGTCCCCTCTCATTCTTCTGAACTCCAGTGAATACAAGACCAGTTGATCCAGTCTTTCTTGATAGGTCAGTCCCGCCATCCCGGGAATCAGTCTGGTGAACCTTCGCTGCACGCCCTCAATAGCAAGAATGTCCTTCCTCAGGTTAGGAGACCAATACTGTACACAGTACTCCAGGTGTGGCCTCACCAAGGCCCTGTACAACTGTAGCAACACCTCCCTGCCCCTGTACTCAAATCCCCTCGCTATGAAGGCCAACATGCCATTTGCTTTCTTAACCGCCTGCTGTAACTGCATGCCAACCTTCAATGACTGATGTACCATGACACCCAGGTCTCTTTGCACCTCCCCTTTTCCTAATCTGTCACCATTCAGATAATAGTCTGTCTCTCGGTTTTTACCACCAAAGTGGATAAACTCACATTTATCCACATTATACTTCTACACATGGAATACTGTGTAGTTTTGGTTTCCATATTTAAGAAAGGATATATTTTTGCTTTGGAGGCAGATCAGAGAAGGTTCACTAGGATGATTCTGGACATTAGGGGGTTGACTTATGAGGAAAGGTTGAGTAGGTTGGGCCTCTACTCATTGGAATTCAGAAGAATGAGAGGTGATCTTATCGAAACGTATAAGATTATGAGGGGGTTTAGTAAGGTGGATGCAGAGAGGATGTTTCCACTGATAGGGGAGACTAGAACTAGAGGGCATAATCTTAGATTAAGGGACCGCCCATTTAAAACTGAGATGAGCTCTCTGAGGGTTGTAAATCTGTGGAATTCGCTGCCTCAGAGAGCTGTGGAAGCTGGGTCATTGAATAAATTGAAGACAGGTAAAGACAGTTTCTTAACCGATAAGGGAATAAGGGATTATGGCGAGCGGGCAGGGAAGTGGACCCAAGTCCATGATCGGATCAGCCATGATCGTATTAAATGGCGGAGCAGGCTCGAGGGGCTGTATGGCCTACTCCTGCACCAATTTCTTACGTTCTTATGTTCACTTCGGGACCAGCGGCGAATGCATTCACCTTACTTACCCACTGGAACCAGTTTAAGGTCAGTTTTTCTGGATTTTGCGATACTTTCGTGCTGGAATTCACAAGTTAATGTCTTCCCCAAATCTTCCCTAACTGGAATGAATTTTAAACGACTTATAAAGAAATAAAGGTGATCCTTTCCAAAGACTGCTTCAGTATCAGTATCCATTTCGTCCATGACGATATTATCCTTTTTCCAAATAACTTTAATATCTTTTGGAAAGAAGGAATATATTCTACAAGATGCGTGTGCATATTCATCTGCAATTGCGGCTTCTGGCATCAGTTTTATATTATCACATTTTGGGATAGCTGAGCAAAAAAGGAAAATACAAATTGAAGAATTTTGAAAATAACAGATTTTTAAAAACTTTAAATTGAATCATTGAAAAGAAAGTTAACAGCTTAAACAGAAACTGATATTCAGCTCGACAGGTACACTGTCACAAGCTACAGTACAAATGTTTGATATTATACATCTGTATCATCACCCCTCCACAAAATCCAACAAACCAGAAGTAAAAATAAAAAGCTACTCCACTATCACTGGAAAGGTCCATTCCTTGCACCTCCCCGATCACTTCTGATTGTGCCCGCTCTTGAAGGGATATTCTAACCACCCACAGGAACTGTATTCTGTGAGATCCACAGAATCGAACAATAAGTGTCGTATACCAACACACTGTTAAGCAAACAGCTGGTTTTGGAAAAGTGTGCATTGTAATGAAACCACAGTCAGGTTTCAATATATTTTAGACCAGAGAACAAAACACTTGCTTATATTCAAGCTTTGCTACATCAAGAGGTCTGTTTTGGTGCAGAGATCAGGCAATTTGTACACCACTGTGCCTACCCATTTCAAACTAACAAACGCAGTGGAACAGATAGAAGTAACCCTGACTATTCTGAATCCTGATCTCATGCTATTAGGTACACGACAGAAGAAAGCAGCAGACCCCTCTGAAAAGTTATGTAGAGGACTACTTGGCCACCTTATGGAACAGACAATCAGTCCTGGGATTGCAACACAAGTAATGTTAAGTGATCGTTCTTAGTGCTAACTAACCACCCAAATCAATATTCTTTTAACCTCTTTAAAAATACACTCATTGTTCATTCTGTGCGGATTTTGAGAACACTTAAATATTGCAGCTAAGATTGCAAAAATATATTTTAAACAAAATGATCAGAGAAATGATGACAGTACCTTTTATATTTAATTTAACCTCTTTTTGTATTTTGGAAGCCGTGGCTGGATGCATCACTTCACAAATATACACTGTGTTATGGTCTTCACTAATGGTTGGTATAAAAGCTAGAACACTGGCAACACTGTACGTGTCGTCTTCGTATTGCTGCTCAGTTATACTGTGTAAATATTTGGGTTGCTCGGTTTCGTTCCCAGCAATGAACACTGGTTTCCCTGGCTCAAGTTTCACAATTTCTTTCAATTTGTTGTTCTGTTTTGTGTACCAAATGATAGTCAGCGGTCTTGGTTTAAATCCATTAATTGGACAGGTCACAGCGAGCGCTTCTTCATGAATAATATGAGGAGGTATCACAATATCCGTCATCCTTGGTTCAACTTTTTTTTTTTTTAAAAAGGGAAAAAATATTACGTATGTTTACAAAGTTCTCAGAATTCATTGAATATCGACTACTTAAAAACACATTTAAAGAGTTTATGTTATGTCATATCAAGTATGAAAAGTGATTCAGCAATCCTGGCAAATAAAGCTGCTAACACTGCTGTACAAGGTCCAAACTGGGTATTGGCAGAATGGTCAGGTGCTACAAACCAGGAATATACTTTTAAAATAAAAACAGAAAATGCTTGAAATACTCAGCAGGTCAGGCACTTGAGAGAAAGAGAAACAGAGGTAACGTTTCAGGTCAATGAATGTTCACCAGAATCGAACCGAAATGTTGGGTTGAACTTTCCGGATTGGTGGCACGTGCGAACAGTGGCGGGTCAGGTGGGAAAGTTGTTATTTTTGACAGGGGGTCGGAAACTCGCTGTCATCTTGCTCCCACGTGCCTTTCCCCCAGGTGCATCTGTCTTTGTGGATCCGACCCGACCAGCGGCAGACCCAATTGAGATAATTATCAGACACTTAAGAGTCTTTTTTCACTTTTTAAATTTCCCTGCATGGTCATGTGATTCATGCATCTTGGAGTGTGTGCGCTCGCGCTCGCGCGCGCGTGCGGCTTTTCTGCAGAGGCCTAAAAAGATCCTAACTAGCTGAGTTACACTGCTGCAAATTGATTGGGGAAACTGTGGTTTTTCAACTTAGGCCAAAAAGAGCAGCCTGCTCCAAAAAAACGGCACAAATCACTGGGAAAAATTGAGCCCAATAATCCTGTCATAATTAATTTTACCATTGCATCACTTCATTTATGAAAGTGTATTTGAGGCATTTTAAAAATAAAATTACAAGTAAAAATTGTCTCCTAAAAATTGCTAAAAAAAACATTAAAAATTTCAATATGAAAAAATGCCAAAAAGGTCCTGTAAACATTGCAACTAAAAATGTAACGCCTGTGGCACATTAAAAGCTCCTTCGTGTGCAGCTTTCCTTGCTCTCATTCTCATCAATTCACAAAGGATAAAGAGGAAACCTGGCACAAAAGTTACAGAATTGTGCTCGATGTGGGCATAAATGACACCAAGACACAAAATGTGCACAAATACTTCATCTGACTAAAAGCACAAGAATGCTGAATTATAAACCAGTAACTAATATAGAACCTGCTCTTCAAATTTTGTGATCCGACCGCATCTGTTGCACAACTGCTCTTAATGCAAGGTTAAAATTAAACACTAGGGGGCCGAAATTGCCCCTTTTTGAGCCATCAGTGAAGGTGCAGAAAGCACTCACTGCTCGGTCGAGTCACCGACAATCGCGACATTGCCCTCATTTTGGGGGGGGGGGGGGGGCGGTGGACGCTCCTGCCCCGACGGAGTCCCCGCCCCGTCGACCCCTTACTGACTAGTGGCGACCCCCTTTCTGCCCCACATGGGAAATTGCCCCGTGGGAGTGGATCGGTGTCCCCAACAGCTTTCCCCTGTGGGGAGCTGCCTGTGACTGGGCAGCACGTCCGCCCATTAAAGGGGAGTGCGCACTGCCGCGGCTGCCATTTTATTTTAATTGTCGGCTGACTCAGAGGTCAGCCCGACAATGGCGGCCGCAGGTTCAGCCGAGCCGCCAACAGACAGCTTGGCAACCCCTCTAGGGTGCCAGACCGTTGGCCCGGCCGAAACCCTCCCTGGTGGCCCAGTGGATGCCACTAACGTGGCTGCAGAGTTCGCAGTGGCCCTCCCCTTTAACTGAAGTGGAGGGATGTTCATAGAAACATAGAAAATAGGTGCAGGAGTAGGCCATTCGGCCCTTCTAGCCTGTACCGCCATTCAATGAGTTCATGGCTGAACATTCAACTTCAGTACCCCATTGCTGCTTTCTCGCCATACCCCTTGATCCCCCTAGTAGTAAGGACCTCATCTAACTCCTTTTTGAATATATTTAGTGAATTAGCCTCAACAACTTTCTGTGGTAGAGAATTCCACAGGTTCACCACTCTCTGGGTGAAGAAGTTCCTCCGCATCTCGGTCCTAAATGGCTTACCCCTTATCCTTAGACTGTGACCTCTGGTTCTGGACTTCCCCAACATTGGGAACATTCTTCCTGCATCTAACCTGTCGAACCCCGTCAGAATTTTAAATATTTCTATGAGGTCCCCTCTCATTCTTCTGAACTCCAGTGAATACAAGCCCAGTTGATCCAGTCTTTCTTGATAGGTCAGTCCCGCCATCCCAGGAATCAGTCTGGTGAACCTTCGCTGCACTCCCTCAATAGCAAGAATGTCCTTCCTCAGGTTAGGAGACCAAAACTGTACACAATACTCCAGGTGTGGCCTCACCAATGCCCTGTACAACTGTAGCAACACCTCCCTGCCCCTGTACTCAAATCCCCTTGCTATGAAGGCCAACATGTCATTTGCTTTCTTAACCGCCTGCTGCACCTGCATGCCAATCTTCAATGACTGATGTACCACGACACCCAGGTCTCTTTGCACCTCCCCTTTTCCTAATCTGTCACCATTCAGATAATAGTCTGTCTCTCTGTTTTTACCACCAAAGTGGATAACCTCACATTTATCCACATTATACTTCATCTGCCATGCATTTGCCCACTCACCTAACCTATCCAAGTCGCTCTGCAGCCTCACAGCATCCTCCTCGCAGCTCACACTGCCACCCAACTTAATGTCATCCGCAAATTTGGAGATACTACATTTAATCCCCTCATCTAAATCATTCATGTACAGTGTAAACAGCTGGGGCCCCAGCACAGAACCTTGCGGTACCCCACTAGTCACTGCCTGCCATTCTGAAAAGTACCCATTTACTCCTACTCTTTGCTTCCTGTCTGACAACCAGTTCTCAATCCATGTCAGCACACTACCCCCAATCCCATGTGCTCTAACTTCGCACATCAATCTCTTGTGTGGGACCTTGTCGAACACCTTCTGAAAGTCCAAATATACCACATCAACTGGTTCTCCCTTGTCCACTCTACTGGAAACATCCTCAAAAAATTCCAGAAGATTTGTCAAGCATGATTTCCCTTTCACAAATCCATGCTGACTTGGACCTATCATGTCACCTCTTTCCAAATGCACTGCTATGACATCCTTAATAATTGATTCCATCATTTTACCCACTACCGATGTCAGGCTGACCGGTCTATAATTCCATTTTCTCTCTCCCTCCTACGTATCAGCGCGACGCTGCTGACACCGACCGACATCCGTCCAACTCCACATCGACTTCCGCCCCGAAGAAGAAAAATTATTTGAAGAACTCAATTTCGAACCTCTCTCCGCCCCATGGATTTGGGCGCAGAAAAATCTTAAATAATGGTGGGTGCGCCTCCTTTCAGTAGGGGGGCATTTCCACCCCATGGAATGCAGTGGTATAAGAGGAGGCAGCTCAGAATTTATAGAATGAGTTGAATAAAATACATAAATGGTCAGAGCAATTTGGGACTTAAGTGTCAGTGACAAGTTTTCCAATTCGTGTAATGGTGGATCGTTTTACCCATAATCTTCTGGAAACCATTCTATAACAAGTTCGTTTCATCTGTGTCAAAATAAATGTATACATATATCTCTTCATAAACAAAAATTCTTCAGTTATGTTCGCTTGGTATCACTTGTAATTCACACTTACTTCCTTCAACACTCAGCTTGATCATCTTAGTAATAGGCCTTCCAAGAGTGGTATGTATGACTTTAACTCGGAGGATAGCTTTATCATCTTTATAAATGTCAGGACATAGTGAAGCTTTGCAGTTCACACTGGAGCTACCATCTTTGTTGTGTTTCACAGCTGGCATCTCAAACTTGAAGGATCCATCAAGTTGAAGTCCATTATTTGAAATAAGTTTGTGCTGGTCATCTGGTACAGGTTCTAGTGGGTTCCTCGTTTCATGAGTCCACTGGTAAATCACTTTTGGGCTATTTTCCTCTTTTCTTTGCAGTAACCAGTGAACAGAAATGTTCTCAGGCTTATACCCAGAAATCTGACAATTCAGAACAGCCTCTTGCAAATGTATAAACCGTGGAGGTTTGCTTATATCAGAAACTTTTGGAGGAACTAAAAAAAATGTTTAAAAACATTTAGAAATGTATCCATTCTTTGCCACAAGGTCTTCCTATTACTTCAAAAACATCAGCATGAATCCATTCTAAGACTAAACATAACTATTACTGAAATAAAAACACCTACATGACAATACAACAGTTGGTTTAATAGATCGCTAAATATGAAATGAAATAAGTTGTTCCTTGTTGAAACAAATTTGCCTTGCCCATAATAATCATCAGCAACTCTAGTTAAAATACAAGTATGAGAGGTAGAGAGACACAAATAGACAGATTAGAGACAAAAAGAGAAGCTGAGGCAAAGGGAAGGAAACATCAAGACTCAAGGACAGAAATCAGTGAAGAAACACAACAGCAGAGATCAGTAATGCATGATGGATGCCAGAAACAAAGCGAGAAAGATCAAGAAAAAGCTAGACACAGACAAATCAGGTCGGCACACAGATCTGGGGAGAAAGATAAGGGGCATAGAGATCTGGCAGAAAAACACCACAGTGATAGTGAGACACAAACCTCCAAAGGGAGAGAGATGACAAAATAGAAACACATCAACTGCGCAAAAAACAGACTTACAGCGATGAATGGACAGATCGATACAACCAAATGAGAGACAAAGATCAAGAGATCAGAGTACTTATCATGAGTAGCATCATGGGAGATCCACCATATTGGTATCTTAATAAAAATCTTACACCTTCACACATGCCCTGCACCACTTGACTTCCAGCAATTACGGTCTTCTCACACTTTATGAATTGCTATGTTCACATTTACTATGGGTTTTGCCGATGTAAACAAGTCACTCTACAATCTGGCAACCGGGTTCCCACAAATCGCTCAAAATGCTGAGAGAAATATTTTCGCATCTAACATTATTTCCCTCGGTAACTAATACTTTTAATGTCAAAATAAGGATTTAAATAAAATATTTTTTTAATTACATATTTCACATTAACATGATTAAATTTGTCCATTGAATTGTCATGTCTTTTAATGCCTTCATTAAAGTTTTTATTTGAAGATCTCAGCCTCTCTTAAAGACTAGGTTTGGATTTGATCTCTTTGCTCGGAGCTATGACTTTCAGTTGAATTTGATTTCTGCAGTCTGACCATGAGCAGTGCATCGAATTTCCCAGACTACATCAGTACCAGTCAGCTGTACCAATGGAATATTTTCCATCAGCTTCTAGCACTTTCTGCCCAGTAGCATTTTTTCAAAAAAAACAATGGAATAAAGTTCAAAAGTTTAACTTAAGTAACACTTTATTTTGATTTTATTTTAAAAAGACTGTCTTTGTGAGTGGAAAAGGTGATTAGTTTAACTGTAGTACAATATGCTGTGTTTATAAACTTCTGAACATACATTAAATTAAATGAGAGTATAAGTGAGAGCACAGAGAGAGGTGAGAGCATGAGAGCTGGGGATCTGGGGGACAGGGGTTGGGGAGGGGGAACGGTTTGTTTTCTAGCTGCTTTTCTCACTCTGGATTTCTACATTCCCTGCTCCTCAGTTCAGATGTTACTATTTCATTTTGAGTCAAACACTGAAGCCAGAAGTGCATGATATCTTACCAATATTTACATTTTCCTCTTTTTATGGACAATGTAGTTTTAAACGGAAGTGTTCAAAAGTAAACACATGCAAAGTAATATTCCGTCAAATGCAGAATAAAAAACTTTTTTTAAACTGTGGAGTATGGTAACTTAAAACTGGGAAGAAAAGTCTTTGTTCACAGTACTCTTTATTGACTATTTGCAAGTTATGTTTATAAACAAATGCTTCATTTTATTTTAAACCTGAAGTTTCTTATTTGAACAGATCCACTGTGTTGGGTCTCCTTGCCTACAAGCTGCAGTGACACTCATGGGAAGCTGCTCATTACGCACAATGCAATGGGGCCCATAATTTTAGACTGACCTCTGAACAAACCTGCACTGCCCAGCCCCAAGAGAAGCACTTTAAACAAAAACACTGACAGAGATCAGCTAACTCGGTGCAGATCAAGGATTATCTGATAGCTCAGCTTCACATGGGGAAATGTATCAAATTAATTAGACACAGCAAAAGAGATCAAGACCATTTTGAAAGATTATATGATGTGCTTCTTACATTTCTGAAGTGTACAGAAGGATATTTTACCTTTTCGGAAATACTTTAGATACGTAAAAAATCCAACGCCCAAGATCGCCATACACATCAATACACTAACAATTACACTTCCAGCTATTGTTCCCGTTGGTGTAACAAATTCTGGTTCTGTGGGTAAAACACACAAGGTACATTTTAACAGTGAATAGCAAAATAGAGCAACATCTGCAAATTAAGCCTTATTCCAAGACACTGATTTACCTTAAAGCAAAACATAACACACTACGAATACACAGTAAGTTGATCGAGAAAGGTTAACATTTCAGGTTGAAGATTCTTCAGAGTTCTGATTAACATTAACCTATCTCCCTCAGCTGCTGCTCAGTCTGTTGCACCTTTTAGCATTTCTTGATTTGACTTGAGCTCCAAAATTTGCAGATTTAAAAAAAAATCTTCACAATGGATTACTTTTATGAAATAAAAATGTTACAGCAATGTAGCTTTCTTAAGTCATGGTACACTGCACTGAATACCTAAAGCAAATTACATCAATTAAAACGTTAAACACAAAAATGTCCAGGTGCTAGAAATCTGAAACACAAACAGAAAATGTTGCAAACATTCAGCAGATCAAGCAGTATCTGTGGAGAGAACACCAACAACTTAACGTTTTGGGTGCTGAACTGTCCTCAAAACAGAGAAGGAAGAGGCAGACAGGGATATTAATACAATTAGAAGGGATGGAGAAAATATATATTTTTTTAAACTGCCAAACCCAGAGAGGAATCACGAGTGCAAAAGACCATCTCCGTAATGGATTAAATCATAAGTGAAACAAATAGAATATGACAAATGAACAGCATTTAAAAAGGAACAGAACAACTGGAACAGCAAAGAATGAGACAATTGGAAGCATAATGAGAGAAATCAAAAAAATTTAAAAAGGTATTTATTACATTACACCGAGAACATGTGAATAGCTGAAGCTGTGGGAAGTTAGGCAGGAATAAATTAAAGTACAGAATATTGGCAAAGTGGAGTAGAGTCCAGAAACTCCAGAACCTGGGAAAAGAATAAAAGCAGGTTGACACCAAGAATGCAGGATTTACCTCGAACAGAGCCTTCACTACCCCCTGCAAACACCAGCATACCTATTCCACATCACCAGTACTTTTTCTGACAAAGAAAAAGTGGGATTTGGTTAGTAAAGTCAATATTAAGGCATGTAGGTTCCAGAGCGCTTAATAGAAAGATATGATGCTCTACCTCAAGTTTCTATAGAACAAAGACAGAAAGGTCAGAGTGGGAGTGGGACGGAGAACTGAAGTGGCAGGTGGCAAGGAATTTAGGGGTACACTTATGGACAGAACAGAGGTGTTCAGCAAAATGATCACTAAATCAGATGTTGGAGGTGGTGGAAATGGAGGAAGGTGACCTACCTGTTGAATGTGGAAAAACATAAGAAATATGAGGAGTAGGCCATACGGCCCCTCGAGCCTGCTCCACCATTTAATACGTTCATGGCTGATCTGATCATGGACTCAGGTCCACTTCTCTGCCCGCTCCCCATAACCCCTTATCGGTTAAGAAACTGTCTATTTGTGTCTTAAATTTATTCACTGTCCCAGCTTCCACAGCTCTCTGAGGAAGTGAATTCCACAGATTTACAACCCTCAGAAGAAATTCTTCCTTATCTCAGTATTCAATGGGTGGCCCCTTATTCTAAGATTATGCCCTCTAGTTCTAGTCTCCCTTATCAGTGGAAACATCCTCTCTGCAGCCACCTGGTCAAGCCCTTTCAATCTTATACATTTCGATAAGATCACCTCTCATTCTTCTGAATTATAATGAGTAGAGGTCCAACCTACTCAACCTTTCCTGATAAGTCAACCCCCTCATCTCCGAAATCAACCGAGTGAACCTTCGCTGAACTGCCTCCAAAGCAAGTATAATCTTTTCTTAAATATGGAAAGCAAAACTGCACGCAGTATTCCAGGTGTGGCCTTACCAATACCTTGTATAACTGTAGCAAGACTTCCCTGATTTTATACTCCATCCCCTTTCCAATAAAGGCCAAGATTCCATTGGCCTTTCTGATCACTTGCTGAACCTGCATACTAACCTTTTGTGTTTTGTGCACAAGTACCCCCAGGTCCCGCTGTGCTGCAGCACTTTGCAATCTTTCTCCATTTAAATAATAACAACTTGCTCTTTGATTTTTTTTCTGCCAAAGTGCATGACCTCATACTTTCCAACATTATTCTCCATCTGCCAAATTTTTACCCACTCACTTAGCTTGTCTATGTCCTTTTGGAGATTTTGTGTGTTCTCCCCATTACATTGCTTTTCCTCCCATCTTTGTATTGTCAGCAAACTTGGCTCCGTTACACTTGGTCCTTACTTCCAAGTCGTTAATATAGAAGTCATTAATATAGATTGTGAAGAGTTGGGTTCCCAGCACTGATCCCTGCGGCACCCCACTAGTTACTGATTGCCAACCCGAGAATGAAGCATTTATCCCGACTCTCTGTTTTCTGTTAATTAGCCAATCCTCTATCCATGTTAATATATTACCCCCAACCCCGTGAACTTTTATCTTATTCAGTAACCTTTTATGTGGCACCTTGTAAAAGTGGAAAGTGACCAAAGGGAGACCCCATCAATGCTGTATGGGGAGTGGAGGGGGTGAGCGCAAAAACATGAAAAATGGAATGGACCCAGTCAAGGGTTGCAAAAGTTCAGCAAGGTAGAAGTTCTCCCTCCATACAACAACCCTCTTTGTCAGTGAGTTTGATAACAATGCTGGGCTTGAACTGAAGAGAATGGAGTGCTGCAAGTTCAGACAGAGAAAGATTTGAGTCTGAGGAGTGGAAGAAACAGACTAGGTTGATATCATGCCAATAGCTGGCATGATATCAACCTAAAGATCTTGAGAGGGTAGGTGGTGAGAGGGATGGATCCATGTGGATCAGGAAGGCAGAAGCCAGGAGAAAGATGTGAGAGAGGAAGCCACTTGGCCAAAAAGGTAACTATGGAGATACAGGTGACAGAAGAAGAGCTCAGTATCATGTCAAATTTGGAATTTGTTTTTGTGAGGCTGTAGGGAGCTGAAGCCCTTGCAGAGGAAGGATGGCTTGAGGACAGATCATAGTTAAAATACAACAATCGCCTGCATTCATATTGAAAGATTTTAGACTTTAATACCAGTTTTTAAAGAAAACTATAAAGGATGGGCTAGAAACCCTGGATTGCTCAAAGAGCAGAATTTGGTTAAAAGTATTAATAACAATGGATATAACACACAACTGTCAGTTTGGAAGGCATGCTGGGAAGGTTGATCAAGTTCAAAAGGTTGTGGGCCAGATTTTGCCGGAGTGGGACATCTCACAGCGTGCGGCGTTAGTTAGACTTGTTTGTGCATGTTTAAAGAAAATTTGCTCGAAGTGTGAGCTGATAACGGTGCAGTGAGGGCAACAGGGCATCTGGGACCTTGGTGAATGGGACAAACAGTGTATCTCCTTAGCTAATGAGATTTAAGGGATGAAAAATAAACAAAGAGACAGGAGTGAGGAGGAGGGTGAAATTGAGTTGGTTAAATTCAGGTATAGAAAGAGAGAGAGAGAGAGGAAAAGAAAGGTTGGATTAAGAGAGAGAGAAAAACACAATGAGAATTTTACAAAGGCAAGAGGGGTGGATCTGAACAAGGTGCTCGAACGTGTCAGAGGCAATGGGCGTGAGACACATCAAGGTGTGCCTTGGTGATAATGGCCACACTGGCAGTGTGACAAATTGGATGGGACAGTTAAAACAAGGGACTACTGTAGGAGGAAATTCCACCTATTTTCTGAGATTTGAAAGACAGGTTTCAACATGCAAAATGAAAGACAAAGGACTGGCAGGATATACAGTACTAATAAGTAATGACACATTGCCTGGGTCTCACACCAGCCAAAGCCTGGAACAATGTACATTAAAACTTCAATAAGAGAATATTTTTGATGGTTCTGCCATTGGAGATAATCCATTTCTCTCTCAATCTGTAAATTTATATACATTAGCATTTCAAAAACATGAGATTAACTTGTAAATGCAGGCAATTGAACAGGCTGGGTGCAAGTGGCCCCCAGGACATGTGAATGATGCCTAGGTAGTTCAGTATATTCTTATTCTCCTTCAACACCAAGACAAGAGAGCTCATATCTCAGTTACTGCTAACTAAATTCCATTTTAAATACATATTTTTTTTTAAAAACATTAAAAATTAGAAAATTATCCTGTGGGCATCTAGCACAAAAATACTTATTGCATTCATCTGAAATTACCCTCTTTGCTGCACTTAAAATCATTCCGTCCATTCTGGGAAATAGAATATTCATGCAGCTGGAATCAACCCGCCATCCAGAGGAACGGAAACGTGGGACACATGCAACATAGAGAACCAACACGTCATCGCTGACCCAATAGCAGAGGTCCCTGGCTTCGCCCTCCCAGTGGACAACACTCAATCGAACCCTGCTCCGCATGTGGAAGATGGAGGATGACCTGAAGTGTGACTGTGGCCATGAGCCCCAGACCGTGGAACATATCACGTCAACCTGCCCTCTAAGACCTCATTTCTTCGCAAAGTATCTCAGGAGGCCATCGAATGGATAGCCAAACTAGACATCCCATGATAATCTTTTCCCGTCATACGAAATAACAATAACCCTCTTGGCTATTTTATCAAAGCTATTAACCCCAAACCGCAGAATAATTTCAGTTGAACACATTAAGCTTTCATGCACTATTGTTTCACAGCAAAAATGTTAAGACTTCATTTTATATCTACATTTTCTAACACAAGACTTCACGTGTGCGTTCATCAAACACAAAACTTACCTTTGACAGTCAGGTGGGACATCAATGTTAAACCAGTACTAAGTGATCGATGTTTCACAAAGCATATAAGTGTATTACCGCTGTCTTTGAGTGTTGGCCGCAACCTCAAACGGCTAGAAACGCTGTAGGTTCCATTATCATTTTTAACTGGCGATCCCGTGCAGATATGGTTTAAAATGTATTGTTCCCCATCTTGTGTTTTCTGTATCCAATTCATCTCAATTGTGATAGGATAAAAGCCAACACTCTCACACTTCAAATACTTCTCTGTACCATTCACAATTGTGATAGCGGCTGAAGATAAGCTCACCTGTGGTTTGGCTGTGAAAATCAATACAACAGTTGTTAGACATTTAATACTACAAGTTGAACCTCCCTTATCTGGCACCCTCAGGACCTGGCCCGTGCCGGATGGGGGATTTTGACGGATGAGGGGAGGTCTTTGGCCCGGGGGGGGGAGGGCAAGAGAAAGAGGAAGAGGTGTGGGCCTCGAAGAGTTGACACGGCCTGAGCCGGCCCGAGGATGAGACCGCCGGCCCGACTCCCCAGAGGGAGCGCTATGGGGAGGAGCAGCTGGTCCGAGGACTGTGACTGCAGGAGTTCCAGCGGGGCGACGAGGCGGAGGCAACCGATAACCCCCACATTGAGGAGAAAGATTATATTGGTGAGAACCCTGTACGAATTTGTTTTTAATGTATATTCTGAGACTGGGGAAGGAAGGATTTTGATCAGCCATGTTTTGCACTTGCGCCACCTGGGAATGGTGCCGGACGAGGGATGGTGCCGGATAAGGGAGTCCCGGATAAGAGAGGTTCAACCTGTAGTCGTTTTTTTCAGCCTTTACATCCCACAAGGTCAAGTAAATACTGAATATATTGAAATGACTGGAGCTGAAAATATCTTTTTCCTCACAACTGAGGTGACAGGACATCAGCAGAACATTGGATAATCAGACATCTCTACCCACAGAAAACAGAAACTTGATCATGTTGCCATTTCCTAGTTTAATGCAATGGAAAAAAATAGGAAAACATCGTGCACGGAATTTCACTGCCCATTAACCCGATTTCTCCTTCCATGCCCATGCACAGGCTTATTTACATGTAACAATGGTACTGAGGGTAACATTTTTTTTTTTACCTGCAGTAAGGAAAGCATTTTATTTCTCAGTCATCAATGAAAACACAATTACTTCACATCCAAGCTCAACTCTCGCAATCTTCTTTCAAAATCCTAAGGGACCATATGTACCCTCCCTCTCTTGCAGCAGCATTACCTTCAACTCAATATCATGGGTAATCTTCTAGAATACTAATAAGTCAGCAAGTAAATTTAACAACATGAACTCACCAAGTTTGAAATAAGAATATAAGAAATAGGAGGAGTAGGCCATACGGCCCCTCGAGCCTGCTCCGCGATTCAATAAGATCATGGCTGATCTGATCATGGACTCAGTTCCACTTTCCTGCTCGCTCCCCATAACCCCTTATCGTTTAAGAAACTGTCTATTTGTGTCTTAAATTTATTTAATGTCCCAGCTTCCACAGCTCTGTGAGGCAGCGAATTCCACAGATTCACAACCCTCAGAAGAAATTTCTTCTCCTCTCAGTTCTAAATGGGTGGCCCCTTATTCTAAAATCATGCCCTCTAGTTCTAGTCTCCCCCACCATCTCTGCATCCACCTGGTCAAGCCCCCCCAATCTTATACGTTTCGATAAGATCACCTCTCATTTTTCTGAATTCCAATGAGTAGAGGCCCAACCTACTCAACCTTTCCTCATAAGTCAACCCCCTCATCCCCAGAATCAACCTAGTGAACCTTCTCTGAGCTGCCATCAAAGCAAGCACATCCCTTTGTAAATATGGAAACCAAAGCTGCACGCAGTATTCCAGGTGTGGCCTCACCAATAACCTGTACTGCTGTAACAAGACTTTCCTGCTTTTATACCCCATCCCCTTTGCAATAAAAGCCAAGATTCCATTGGCCTTCCTGATCACTTGCTGTACCTGCATACTATCCTTTTGTGTTTCATGCACAAGCACCCCCAGGTCCCGCTGTATTGCAGCACTTTGCAATCTTTCTCCATTTAAATAATAACTTGCTCTTTGATTTTTTCTGCCAAAGTGCATGACCTCACACTTTCCCACATTATACTCCATCTGCCAAATTTTTGCCCACTCACTTAGTCTATGTCCTTTGGCAGCTTTTTTCATGTCCTCCTCACACATTGCTTTTCCTTCCATCTTTGTATCGTCAGCAAACTTGGCTACGTTACACTCAGTCCCTTCTTCCAAGTCATTAATATAGATTGTAAATAGTTGGGGTCCCAGCACTGATCCCTGCAGCACCCCACTCGTTACTGATTGCCAACCAGAGAATGAACCATTTATCCCGACCCTCTGTTTTCTATTTGTTAGCCAATCTTCTATCCATGCTAATATATTACTCCCAACCGTGTGAACTTTTATCTTGTGCAGTAACCTTTTACGTGCCACCTTGTCAATTGCCTACTGGAAGTCCAAATACACCACATCCACTGGTTTCCCTTTATCCACCCTGTTCGTTACATCCTTAAAGAACTCCAGAAAATTTTTGTCAAAAATGACTTCCCCTTCATAAATCCATGCTGACTTTGCCTGACCAAATTTTGCTTTTCAAAATGTTCTGCTACTGCTTCTTTAATAATGGACTCCAACATTTCCCACCCACAGATATTAGGCTAACTGGTCTATAGTTTCCTACTTTTTGTCTGCCTCCTTTTTTGAATAGGGGCGTTACATTTGCAGTTTTCCAATCTGCTGGGACCTCCCCAGAATCAGGAATTTTGGTAAATTACAGCCAACGCATCCACAATCCCTGTCACTACTTCTCTTAAGACCCTAGGATGTAAGCCATCAGTCCAGGGGATTTATCTGCCTTTAGTCCCATTATCTCACTGAGTAGCACCTCCTTAGTGATTGTGATTGTGTTATGTTCCTCCCCCCTCCCCCCTCCCCCCTCCCCCCACCGCCCATAGCCCCTTGACTATCCACTGTTGGAATATTGTTAGTATCCTCTACCGTGAAGACTGAAACAAAATACTTGTTTAGAGTTTCTGCCATCTCCATGTTCCCCATTACTAATTCCCCGGTCTCGTCCTCTGAGGGACCAACATTTACTTTTGCCAATCTTTTTCTTTTCATATACCTATAGAAACTCTTGCTACCTGTTTTTATTATATTGTGCTAGTGTACTTTCATATTCTATCTTCCCTTTCTTAATCATTTTTTTTAGTCATTCTTTGCTGGCTTTTAAAAGCTTCTATCCTCCCACTAGTTGGCCACTTTGTATGCCCTTGTTTTTAAATCGGATACCGTCCTTTATTTCTTTAGTGGAATATATTTTTCTTGAGTTGTGAAATATCTCTTTAAATGTACACCACTGTTCATCAACTGTCCTACATTTCAATCTGTTTTCCCAGTTCACTTTAGCCAACTCTGCCCTCATACCTTCATAGTTTCCTTTATTTAAGTTTAGTACGCTGGTTAGAGATCCAACTTTCTCACCCTCCATCTGAATTTGAAACTCAATCATGCTATGATCACTCATTCCAAGGGGATCCTTTACTAGGAGATTGTTTTATCAATCTCATTACACAGGACCAAATCTAAGATAGCCTGCCCCCTGGTTGGTTCCATTACATACTGCTCAGGAACCTGTCCCTTATGCGCTCTTCCTCAAGGCTACCCTGACCAATTTGATTTGTTCAACCAATATGGAGGTTAAAATCACCCATGTTTATTGCTGTTCCCTTTTTACAAGCCCCCACTATTTCCTGGTTTATGCTCCGACCAACAGAGTCGCTACTGTTAAGGGGCCTGTATACTACGCCCACCAGTGATTTTTTTTCCCCTTATTATTCCTTATCTTCACCCAAACTGTTTCAACATCCTGATCCTTTGAGCATATATCGTTTCTCACGATTGCAGTGATTCCATCCTTTATCAATAGAGCTACCCCACCTCCTTTTCCTTTCCATCTGTCCTTCCGGATTGTCAAATACCCCTGAATATTTAATTCCCAATGGTACCTTGTTGATAGAATTGTGCATGTCGATATACAATGAGAGACAGGAAAAGACTCCCTGGTCCATCAGTCCGTCCCTCACAATTGTGATAGCTTGTACATCACAATACAGTATATACCATGCAATCTCCTGGGAGAGGCAAAGAAACAGATAAAAATCCAGGTCAATTTGGGAAGAAAAAATCTGGGTAATTCCTCTCGGACTCCCTTAGGCGATCAAAAATCGTCCGGATCATCACCTTGGCCCTGATAATGTTATGCTGTACCTACCTTTTGTATGAGATGATCGCCACCCCAGTCCAAAACGGACCCAGCTCTCACCTGAAGGAATTCAGCACATCGGCTGAATATAGTACAAAGTGTTACATACTTCAGGATCTGGATTATGCCAAGTAGGGGGGACGGAGAAGGGCTAGTTGCTCAGGATGCATATGAGCTATCCTGTAATACTATACCAACACATGCAATTATGTTAACACTTATTGTTTCAATGGGGGCTCCTCAGGTACCCATTAAAAATGATCCAACTCTAACAATACTAAAATCAATTTACTGTTTTTTAAATTAAAAAGTACAATAATACCATGCAACTGCTTATAGTTGCATGCATATGATGTCATTGAATATCTTTGCCTGATCTGCTTTCATTTTAGCATAGTAGCAATTCAGCAGATTGAATGAGCAAAGGAAGGAATCATTCTTGTTGATTCTTACCTGAAACAGTCATTGATGATTTCCCATTTCCACTATCTGGGGTTATAAAAATAACACAGGTGTAATCTCCTTCTTCAGTAAATTGCACACTTGGAAGATAGAGGGAAGCGATTCCCCTCTTCAAATCATCTTCATAAATCATGGCTCCTTTTCTGTATGGTGTACGTTTGCCACCAATGAATTGATACACTTCTCGCCTGGTAGAATCCAGAGAACCTAATTTTTGGAAGAACCACTGAACTCCCACGTTTTTAAGATCAATTTCTTTAGCCGTGTAACCAGACACTTGGCAGTCAAGAACAACATCTGTATTTATAATGGCTTTCACAGTTCTTGAATTCATGGACACAATTAGGTCACTTTCCTCTGCAATAATGAAGATCAAAATTATCAGTATAAAAATCAATTTCGTAAAAAAACAAAGGACAGTTTTAGAAAATAATTACTAATATTAAAATAGACGTGAATTGATGATACATTTTTGTTATGATGGTGCCTGACAGCCTGTGCTTTCTATAAATGGCACGTCCATAGGATGACAACAAATTCAAATAAGCGCTTTTGGTGGTACATTATGGGGCGAATTTTGCTGGAGGGGGGTCAACGGGCCCGATTGGTGGTGGACCGGCTGGGAAAATTGCTTTTTTTGACAGGTCAGGACCCTCAGCACATTTCAAAAGTATTTGGATGTGCACTTCAAGTGCCGTAACCTACAGGGCTACGGACCAAGAGCTGGAAAGTGGGATTAGGCTGGACAGCTCTTTGTTGGCTGGCGAGAACATTATGAGCCGAAATGGCCTCCTTCCATGCTGTAAATTTCTATGATTCCTGCTGTCAACTCGCCGCCATGCGCCTTTCCCCAAATGTCGAGTCAGTCAGCGCTGAGCAGACCTCACATGCAGCAGTGGAGGTAATTCATGTCACGACAACCTTGTTAATAGAGGATTAATAACTACTTTCAGCTCATCCTCAGAGTTTACCAGGTCGCCCATGGGGTCCACTCTGCTCATGGATCACATCTGGAAACCAGGGTGGGAATTGATGGCCATGGAATCATCTCATTACTTGACAGCTGGAAATGTGTTATAAAAACTCCCATCTCACAACTCTTCACTTTCCAAGCTCAGAAGCTGCTGCTTACTGCATTTGGAAGAAAAATTGAGCTTTATGCAGGTTGCAAGGATTAGGAGAAAACGCGCTATCCAATGTCACATCATTGGAACAACCTATCTCACCACTGACAGATTGCTTCTGTCATCTCAATTTTGCCTGCCACCTATTACATCAGAATGAGTATGGTTTATACTGTCTCACATTGGTCCTCAGAATCCTACCACAATCAGCCCAAACCCAGCAGTGCCAGGCACACCAGCAGTACCTTCTCCGCAATCACCTGATGCTGCACAGGACACACGGCATCACCACCTGACCACATTGCTGCCCGGGATGCCAGGGAGGGACTCACCATGGCCAGATTTACTTCACTTGACACTGCACACCCCTGGCTGCCACATGATGCGCCACGTTGGCACCACCTCACACCATAAAGCATCCCTACAATGCCAAAGCCATTCCTTTCACTCATCAGCATTGCAGGGAGTACGTTATATCTCATCATTCAAAAAGGTGCACACAGACCTGACCAAGAATGCAAACTGTTAAAAATAAAGATTTCAATGTTTGACAGCACATTAACAGAAACTTCACATGAACATCCTTGTGTGTGGTTAGCTGGTGTGATTGGACGAGGATGAGGGTGAGTGGGAGGGGTTACTAATGAGATGGGGAAGTTATAATGCAGATAGCGAGGGATGGGTGGAGGTGCAAGAAGTTGGTGTGTGTAATGATGTGCGATAGGGAAGGCAGAGTGATGAATGGCACAGCAGGATGCGATTGAGTGTGGCTGTGCAGTAACGTTTCATGATCTAGTGAGATCATCAAAAGGTTTGCACCACTGCAGCCTAGTCCTCCTAACGACATTTCTGCTTGTACCCTTCTGTACAATGTGCAGCCAGGCTGCGTTGGTCTCCTGGGGATGTCTCTTCCGCCCATTGGAAGGGAAGAGAACCTCCATGCATGCTGTGACTCCTTCCATAAGCATCTGGAGGAAGTCATGGGAGAACCTGGGTGCAGCCCTGCACCCTTGTGCAATACTTGTCCATGTTTACAGCATCTCAATGCTGTAGAGCATTGACAGCACAAATGTCAAAATAAATTTGCATACGGTCCCTTTAAGGAAACCGGCTGGTGAAGTGTCATCAAATGGCATCATCAGACTCGCTTCCTTCAATTGGCTGAGAAATTATCTCTTTACTCTCCCACAGGTCCATCAAGAGCTCCCCCCTCCCCAAATTGTCCAGGAGGAAGAGAAAGACGACTCCTCAAAAGGAGCCTCCAGCCTCTGAGGGCGCACCATCACAAGACATAAGTGCACCCAACACCAGCACAGATACGCACACCTCGGTGAGTGCCACACGACATAGAGTAGTGTTGTTACCTGGTGTCGCACAATTCACAAGTGAGCAAGAGGAGATGGTGGAGACAGGTTGAGCTGTGGAGACTCCTCGCCGGAGGGCACAGGAGGCTCCTAGCTCTGCTCAGCTACAGGCAGACACTGAACCTCGGGGCCATCCAGAAAGAGGGCGATCCTGGAGGTTCAGCAAGAAGTGCAGGAGGCTCAGACAGGTTTCGCAAGCAGGTCGACAAATGTTCAGAGAATGGAAGAGTCCATCTCCAACATGAGCACCAACTTTCCGACCCAACCTGTGTCCAATCACGCCCACTACCACCCCGGAAAATTGCAGCCACAGTTCTGAACACAATGCACCAGTCAAACAGCCCGTGGACAATCACGGTTTGGGTTAGCACGCCCACTTTAGGCGAGTAATATTGCATATTCTTTAAATGCATACAACTTCAACTAAATGTTAATAAAAACAGAAAATGCTGGAAATACATAGGTCAGTTATAGTTACTCGGCACTTTCAGCTTTGATTTCAGATTTCCAGCATCCACTGCATTTTGCTTTCAACTAAATGTTGTTTAAATAAAAGTGAAATGTTCAGGAATAATAATTTTTTTTTGGGGGGGGGGGAACTGCATTAATTTCTGGTTTGCAAAACAAGCCCAAAAGGAACATCGGTTACAGACCGCGGGGGGAGGGGGGGGGGGGGGGGTGGCTCTGCTCCAATTTGATCCTGAGCTCCGGGGGAAACCCAACCTCCAGGCCCGAGGCTCAGAGGCCGCCTCCAGGCCCCGCGCACTTTACCTGAAAGCCGCATCAAAGCGGCCAACGCGACCACCGCCCGCACCAGCGAGTCCCCGCTGCGGCCCATCACCCCCTCCCCCGGACCCTCTCCCTCTCCCTCTCCCTCTCCCTCTCTCTCTCTCCGGGGCCCCGACTTTCTCCTGCTCCGGCCAGGAAACAGCCGCCGGCAACAACGGACTGGGGTGCGCGCGCAAGCCGCCGGCAACAACGGACTGGGGTGCGTGCGCAGCCGCCGGCAACAACGGACTGGGGTGCGTGCGCAGCCGCCGGCAACAACGGACGGAGGTGCGCGCGCAGCCAGGGCTGGGCGGGGTCACTGAGCTACTGTTTTTATATATATATATATCCTCCCACTCAATCGTGCATCCCTCAACCAACGCCACCAATGCACCAGGTTGAATAAGATTGTACGTTGCCTGTGTTTCAAATCAGGAAGTGCACACAGCTCACTAAAATTTACCCCAGCTGAATTTAAAGGCTCTGAAAAAAAAATGACAACATCCTAACCCATCATCATCATCATCGGCTGTCCCTCGACACCGCCTCCAGTGCGGCCTGAGGCCGTTTGAAGATCAGGCCCTCAAATCCACCACCAAGCTCAAAGGTGGGCAGCGGAAACATTACAAGGACATCCTCAAAGCCTCCCGGGGCCCAGGAGAGGCGTGGGCCCAGGGGCAGCACGGGCCCAGCCCACACTGCGATATGTGTGCACACTAGGTCCGTGCAGCAGAGCTGGTCTCCAGTCATCTTGGTTAATCCTTACCACTGGACCAAGACCTAGCTCTGTCAAGCCCGTGTGGTGGCTGGTGTGCAACGGCCACCACGCATTAAAAAATAATCCACAATCCACGCACAGGCATCTTCCATCCTTCAATATGCAGTTCGGGACCTGGAATATTAGGTCCTTCATTGAAACCTGTGAACTCATTGAACCCTTTTTGGCGTGGAAACAAGTCATCCTCGATTCGAGGGACCGCCTAAGAAGAAGACTGTGCTAAAGATGGTCATGATTACGGCATCTCTGAGATCTCCTGGCATGCTCTCCTTCCAGATAAGAGAGATGAGATCATGCATTCGTGCCAATAGTGCTTCTCCACCATACATTAGTGCCTCAGCAGGTATTCCATCTGCTCCTAGTGCCTTGTTGTGCTTGAGCTGATGGATGGCCTTTTCTATCTCGTGCAGGGCTGGGGTTTTGCTGAGCTGGTGGCGGTAACATGCTGCGGGATGGAGATGAGGACACTCGTGTCAAAGGCAGAGACTCGATTAAGGAGATCTTCGAAGTGTTCCTTCCAGCAGGCCCTGACTGCATACGGTTTCCTTAATAAGTGTCTCCCCAAATTTGGCCAGTAGTGGGGTGGGGCCTTGAGGGCTTGGGCTGAAGGTAAACTTGACTGCGGTGAAGAATCCTCGCACATCATGTCTGTCGGCCAGCAGCTGAATCTCCAGCAATTTCTCCACCCATATTCTTTAGGTCGCGGGTTTTTTGTTGGACCTCGGCCTTCAGCCATCTGTAGAGCTGCTTTGCTGCTCCCAAATTTGGTCGCTGCTCCCAGATGTGGACCATATACAGTAGATACCTCAAAGCCCTGGAGAAATAGCACCAACGCTGCCTCCGAAAATCCTGCAAATCCACTGGGAGGATAGATGCACCACCGTCAGTGTTCTCGATCAGGCCAACATCCCCAGCATCGAAGCACTGACCACACTTGACCAGCTCCGTTGGTGGGCTACATCATCCGCATGCCCGACACGAGACTCCCAAAGCATGCTCTCTATTCAGAACTCCTATGCTGCAAGCGAGCCCCAGATGGGCAGAGGAAATGTTTCAAGAACACTCTCAAAGCCTCCTTGATAAAGTGCAACATCCCCACCGGCACCTGGGAATCCCTGGCACAAGACTGCACTAAGTGGAGGAAGAGTATCTGGGAGGACGCTGAGCACCTCGAGTTTCGGCGCCGAGAGCGGAGTGGGCGTGCGGCAAACCTGTCCCACCCATCCTTTCCTTCAACGACTGTCACAGGTGGGACAGACAGAGACTGTAATTCCCGTATCGGACTGTTCAGTCACCTGAGGGACTGCCTATGATGATGACTGTGCTAAAGGAATGTGCCATTGGCGGAGATGTTGCTTTTTCAATGACATATTAAACCCAGGCCCTGCCTGTTTAAGTGGATGTAAAAGATTCCATGGCACTATTTAGAGTCCAGGAAAATTGATCAACATTTATCTCTTAGTTAATACCACCGAAACAGTATAACTGGTAACTTATCTTGTTGCTGTTTGTGGGACCTTCGTGAACAGAAATTGGTTTGTTAACCTAAATCGCAACAGTGACTACTCTTCAATCATCATTTGTTGGATAAGAAATGTTTTGGGATCTCCCGAGGATGTGGAAGTCACTTCATGAATGTAGTTCCTTCTTTTTAAATAGTTCCTGCCTGTGGCACTTGCTCTTGTCATAAGTGTTATATATGTGGACTTGTATTTACTCTGTACAGCCACCAGAGGGCTCATCCCCTGGAGTCCCAAGGAATCCCATAATCCCTTGGGAGCACACGTATTTAAGGAGGCTTCACAGGTTGGAGAGACACTCTGGATACCTGCAATAAAAGACTAAGGACACACTTTACTTTGAGCTCACAGTGTTCAGTCTGACTCTTTCTCCATACAAAACAACTGGCGACGAGATACAGATAGTGAACCCAAAGATGCAGAGAACAGTGGGCATCCTGGAGAAATTTTCGGAGGGAGATGATTGGGAAACCTTCGTGGAGCGACTCGACCAGTACTTCATGTCCAACGAGCGAGCTGGGGAAGAGAACGCTGCCAAATGAAGGGCAATCCTCCTCACCGTCTGTGGGACACCAACGTATGGCCTCATGAAAAATCTGCTCCCTCCAGCGAAACCCACGGAGAAATCATACGGCGATTTGTGCACACTGGTCCGAGAGCATTTGAACTCGAAGGAAAGCGCTCTGATGCCGAGGTACCAGTTCTACACCTACAAAAGGTCTGAAGGCCAGGAAGTGGCGAGTTATGCCGCCGAACTAAGATGCCTTGCAGGACATTGCGAATTTGAAGGACATTTGGAGCACATGCTCAGAGATTTTTTTCGTTCTTGGCACTGGCCACAAAACCATACTTTGCAAACATTTGACTGTAGAGACCCCAACCTTGAGTAAGGCCATAGCGATAGCCCAGGCGTTCATTGCCACCAGTAACAATACGAAGCAAATCTCTCAGCACAAAAGTGCTGCTACAAGTTCTGTGAACAAAGTGAAGTTGTTTTCGAATCGTAATGTACAGGGCAGGTCACACATACCTCCAGCTGTACGTCCGCAGATGACTCAGAGTCCACCATCAAGGGTGATGAATGCAAGGCCATTAGCATCTTGTTGGCGCTGCGGGGGTGATCATCGTTTCCATTCAAGCCGATTCAAAGAGTATGTTTGCAAGGGCTGTGGAACAATGGGACACCTCCAATGAGTGCTAAGCCTGCTAAACCTGCAAACCACCATGTTGCAGAGGAGGACAGATCCACTATGGGAATCATGGCCCAAAATAACTGACCAGGAAACTGGACAATCCTGACACAATGCAAGGCCGGTAATAGCACATTATCATACTCTAATCGAGTAATGGCTGACTGGCCCACTAATAACCCTGACAAAGGAGACATTTGGAAACCATGTCAAGACAAGGATGTGATACTTAACTCTTTATCTATATTCACTGACTGCAAAGACAGAGCCAATACACAGGATGAGACCATAACTTGTTTTTTACTGTATAAATACCTCGTGAAACTTTACCATATTGAAGGTCTTCACTTAGCCTTTGACTGAGTCAGACTCTTCCCTTGCTGCAAGTAAAAATTAAAAGAACATCTGCTGGAGCTGAAGGTGTCAGAGTCATATATTGTGAGTCGAGATTTCATAGAAACATAGAAAATAGGTGCAGGAGCAGGCCATTCAGCCCTTCTAGCCTGCACCGCCATTCAATGAGTTCATGGCTGAACATGAAACTTCAGTACCCCCGTCCTGCTTTCTTGCCATAACTCTTGATCCCCCGAGTAGTAAGGACTTCATCTAACTCCCTTTTGAATATATTTAGTGAATTGGCCTCAACTACTTCCTGTGGTAGAGAATTCCACAGGTTCACCACTCTCTGGGTGAAGAAGTTTCTCCTCATCTCGGTCCTAAATGGCTTACCCCTTATCCTTAGACTGTGACCCCTGATTCTGGACTTCCCCAACATTGGGAACATTCTTCCTGCATCTAACCTGTCTAAACCCGTCAGAATTTTAAACGTTTCCATGAGGTCCCCTCTCATTCTTCTGAACTCCAGTGAATACAAGCCCAGTTGATCCAGTCTTTCTTGATAGGTCAGTCCCACCATCCCGGGAATCAGTCTGGTGAATCTTCACTGCACTCCCTCAATAGCAAGAATGTCCTTCCTCAAGTTAGGAGACCAAAACTGTACACAATACTCCAGGTGTGGCCTCATCAAGGCCCTGTACAACTGTAGCAACATCTCCCTGCCCCTGTACTCAAATATGGCGTCGGGTGTGTATTGCAACAAGCTAATGATTTCGGGAAACTGCAACCGGTTGCTTATGCATCCAGGAGTCTGTCTAAGGCTGAGAGAGCCTACAGCATGATTGAAAAAGAAGTGTTAGCGTGTGTCTATGGGGTAAAGAAAATGCATCAATACCTGTTTGGGCTAAAATTCGAATTGGAAACTGACCATAAGCTACTTATATCCCTGTTTTCCGAGAGTAAAGGGATAAATACCAACGCATCGGCCCGCATCCAGAGATGGGCGCTCACGTTGTCCGCATACAACTACGCCATCCGCCACAGGCCAGGCACAGAAAACTGCGCCGATGCTCTCAGTAGGCTACCATTGCCCACCACGGGGGTGGAAATGGCACAGCCCGCAGATCTAGCCATGGTTATGGAAGCATTTGAAAGTTTGACCCGAATCTGTGGCGATTACAAAGCAACTATCAATCGTTTCTCCCTGCAGGACCAATACCCACTACCAAAGGCCGACGACCTCTTTGCAATGCTGGCGGGAGGAAAGATGTTCACGAAGCTGGATCTGACTTCAGCCGACATGACGCAGGAACTGGAGGAATCATCGAAGGTCCTCACCTGCATCAACACGCACAAGGGTCTTTTTGTTTATAACAGATGCCCGTTTAGAGTCCGATCTGCGGCGGTGATATTCCAGAGAGACATGGAAAGTTTACTGAAGTCGGTCCCGCACACCGTGGTCTTCCAGGATGGCATCTTGGTCACAGGTCGGAACACAGTCGAGCACCTGCAGAACCTGGAAGAAGTTCTTAGTCGACTCAACCGTGTGGGTCAGGTTAAAATGCTCGAAGTGCGTTTTCTGGTACCTGAAGTGGAGTTCTTGGGAAGGAGGATTTCACCGGACGGCATCAGGCCCACCAATACGAAGACAGAGACAATCACCCGTCACTGCCCGGCAGATCAAAACCTGGACAAGCCAGGATCCCTTATTATCTCTAGTCAAAAGCTGTGTGCTTCACGGGAGCTGGTCCAATGTCCCAGTGGAAATGCAGGAAGAGATAAAGCCGTTCCAGTGGCGCAAAGATGAAATGTCTATACAGGCAGACTGCCCTTCATCAATGATCTCCACAGTACCCACCCAGGCATCGTAATGATGAAAGTGATAGCCAGATCCCACAAATGGTGGCCTGGTATCGATGTGGACTTAGAGTGCTGCGTTCACAGATGTAATACATGCTCGCAGTTAAGCAATGTACCCAGGGAGGCGCTGCTAAGTTTATGGTCTTGGCCCTTCAAGCCGAGGACTAGGGTACACATTGACTATGCAGGCCCGTTCTTGGGTAAAATGTTCCTTGTGGTTGTTGACGCGTACTCCAAGTGGATTGAATGTGAGATAATGTCGGCTAGCATGTCTGCTGCCACGACTGAAAGCCTGCAGGTCATGTTTGCCACTCACAGCTTACCCGATGTCCTGGTGAGCGACAACGGGCCATGTTTTACCAGTGCTGAGTTCAAAGAATTCATGACCCGTAACGGAATCAAACATGTCACATCTGCCCCATTTAAACCAGCGTCCAATGGTCAGGCAGAGAGAGCGGTGCAAACCATCAAGCAAGGCTTGAAGAGGGTAACTGAAGGCTCACTGCAGATTCGCCTATCCTGAGTCCTGCTTAGCTACCGCACGAGACCCCACTCACTCACTGGGATCCCACCTGCTGAACTGCTCATGAAAAGAGCACTTAAGACAAGACTCTTGATTGTTTACCCTGATCTACGTGAATAGGTAGAGAGCAGGCGGCTTCAACAAAGTGCATACCACTATAGCGCAAATGTGTCATGCGAGATTGAAATCAACAATTGTACACCCCTGTCTGGCATAGAAATAAAAAAGGTAAGGTGGCTCAACCATGGCTATCAAGGGAAATCAGGGATAGTATTAAAGCCAAGGAAGTGGCATACAAATTGCCCCAAAATAGCAGCGAACCCGGGGACTGGGAGAAATTTAGAACTCAGCAGAGGACAAAGGGTTTGATTAGGGCAGGGAAAATAGAGTACAAGAGGAAGCTTTCAGGGAACATTAAGACGGACTGCAAAACCTTCTATAGATATGTAAAGAAAAAAAGGTTAGTAAAGACAAACGTAGGTCCCCTGCAGTCAGAATCAGGGGACGTCATAACAGGCAACAAAGAAATGGCAGACCAATTGAACAAGTACTTTGGTTCGGTATTCACTAAGGAGGACACAAACAACCTTCCGGATATAAAAGGGGTCTGAGGGTCTAGTAAGAAGGAGGAACTGAAGGAAATCCTTATTAGTCAGGAAATTGTGTTGGGGAAATTGATGGGATTGAAGGCCGATAAATCCCCAGGGCCTGATGGACTGCACCCCAGAGTACTTAAGGAGGTGGCCTTGGAAATAGCGGATGCATTGACAGTCATTTTCCAACATTCCATAGACTCTGGATCAGTTTCTATGGAGTGGAGGGTAGCCAATGTAACCCCACTTTTTAAAAAAGGAGGGAGAGAGAAAACAGGGAATTATAGACCTGTCAGCCTGACATCGGTAGTGGGTAAAATGATGGAATCAATTATTAAGGATGTCATAGCAGCGCATTTGGAAAGAAGTGACATGATAGGTCCAAGTCAGCATGGATTTGTGAAAGGGAAATCATGCTTGACAAATCATCTGGAATTTTTTGAGGACGTTTCCAGTAGAGTGGACAAGGGGGAACCAGTTGATGTGGTGTATTTGGACTTTCAGAAGGCTTTCGACAAGGTCCCACACAAGAGATTAATGTGCAAAATTAAAGCACATGGGACTGGGGGTAGTGTGCTGACGTGGATTGAGAACTGGTTGGCAGACAGGAAGCAAAGAGTAGGAGTAAATGGGTACTTTTCAGGATGGCAAGCAGTGAGTAGTGGGGGTACCGCCAGGTTCTGTGCTGGGGCCCCAGCTGTTTACATTGTACATTATTGATTTAGACGAGGGGATTAAATGTAGTATCTCCAAATTTGCGGATGACACTAAGTTGGGTGGCAGTGTGAGCTGCGAGGAAGATACTATGAGGCTGCAGAGTGACTTGGATAGGTTCGGTGAGTGGGCAAATGCATGGCAGATGAAGTATAATGTGGAAAAATGTGAGGTTATCCATTTTGGTGGTTAAAAACAGAGAGACAGACTATTATCTGAATGGTGACAGATTAGGAAAAGGTGAGGTACAACAAGACCTGGGTGTCATGAGGGGCGGGAGCAGGACTTCCACGCTGGGGGCTAAAATTCCCTGCCCCAGAAGGTTACCGCCCCCAAGATGGGAGCCTGTGCGGGGAGGCAGAGGGAAGATGAGGGGAGACGGGGGGGCAGGGGATGGAGGGGAGAGTGGTGGAGGTGGGGGGGGGGAGAAACCCAGGGCGGGGGACAGGAGGGGCCACATTGCAGCGGAGGTCTGGGGGGGCGAAGTGTGTTGGAGGGGCGAGCCTGGGGGCTCTGTGCCTCGGTGCGGGGAGTGTTCAGAGTGGGGTGGACGGGTTGACTGTGCAGATGGCGGTTGGTGGATGTGGTGTGGTTGGCGTCGCGGGGGCGTGGCTCCGGGGTGGCCGGGGCTGGGGGCTCGACATCCGGGAGTGTTTGGCATTTGGGAAGGATTCTGACGGGACGGGGCGGGTTGGGTGCGGGAGGAGTGTTCCCAGTGTTGGGTGGGTCCGGAGCCGGGGGGTGGCACGCTCTTGGGATGGGGGGTGGGCTGTTTGGGGCTGGGATTTGGAGAGACTTCTTCACTCGGGGAGTTGTTGGCCTGTGGGGTTCCCTTCCGCGGAGAGTTGTTGATGCCAGTTCATTGGATGTGTTCGGGAGGGAGTTGGATGTGGTCCTTGCGGCTGGGGGGGGTCGGGGGGGGCGGTGTGGAGGGGGTGTGTGAGGGAGGTGCTGGGGTGGGTGATCAGCCATGATCTTGTTGAATGGCGGTGCAGGCTCGAAGGGCCGAATGGCCTACTCCTGCACCTATTTTCTATGTTTCTATGGTACATCAGTCATTGAAGGTTGGCATGCAGGTACAGCAGGCGGTTAAGAAAGCAAATGGCATGTTGGCCTTCATAGCGAGGGGATTTGAGTACAGGGGCAGGGAAGTGTTACTACAGTTGTATAGGGCCTTGGTGAGGCCACACCTGGAGTATTGTGTACAGTTTTGGTCTCCTAACTTGAGGAAGGATATTCTTGCTATTGAGGGAGTGCAGTGAAGATTCACCAGACTGATTCCCGGCATGGTGGGACTGACCTATCAAGAAAGACTGGATGAACTGGGCTTGTATTCACTGGAGTTCAGAAGAATGAGAGGGGATCTCATAGAAACGAAAAAATTCTGACGGGTTTGGACAGGTTAGATGCAGGAAGAATGTTCCCGATGTTGGGGAAGTCCAGAACCAGGGGTCACAGTCTAAGGATAAGGGGTAAGCCATTTAGGACCGAGATGAGGAGAAACTTCTTCACCCAGAGAGTGGTGAACCTGTGGAATTCTCTACCACAGAAAGTTGTTGAAGCCAATTCACTAAATATATTCAAAAAGGAGTTAGATGTCGTCCTTACTACTAAGGGGATTAAGGGGTATGGCGAGAAAGCAGGGATGGGGTACTGAAGTTGCATGTTCAGCCATGAACTCATTGAATGGCAGTGCAGACCCGAAGGGCCAAATGGCCGACTCCTGCACCTATTTTCTATGTTTCTATGTTTCTATGATCCTGTATTTGTATTAAATTATGGACACGCTCCCAAGTAGCTTCCCGGCACTGTCGTGGCCAAAGAGGGGAGCAGGGTGTTTCTGGTCAAACTTTCAAATGGACTCATACACCGGGAACACTTGGACCAAATCAAACTCAGATTCGCGAACTATCCTGAGCAACCCACCTTGGACCCTACCTTTTTTGATCCCCCAACATACACACCAGTGGCAACCGGCACCACGGTTGTCCACAAAGCAGAACCCATCATCCACAGCAGGCCTGCAGGGCTCAACACACCAGGCAGCCCAGCAAGGCCAGCTGCACAGCAGCCCAGCGAGAGCCCAACAAATGATTCAACAACACCAGCTTTCACACCGAGATGATCAACCAGGGCAAGAAGGGCCCCAGATCGACTCACATTATAAATAGTTACACTATTGACTTTGGGGGGAAGTGTTGTTATATATGTGGATTTGTATTTACTCTGTACAGCCACCAGAGGACTCATCCCCTGGAGTCCCAAGGGATCCCATAATCCCTTGGGAGCACAGGTATTTAAGGAGGCTTCACAGGTTGGAGAGGCACTCTGGAGACCTGCAATAAAAGACTAAGGTCACACTTTAATTTGAGCTCACAGTGTTCAGTCTGACTCTTTCTCCATCCACAACAATAAAAACATAAGAACATAAGAAATAGGAGGAGGACTAGGCCATATGGCCCCTCGAGCCTGCTCCGCCATTTAGTACGATCATGGCTGATCCGATCATGGACTCAGGTCCACTTCCCTGCCCGCTCGCCATAACCCCTTATTCCCTTATCATTTAAGAAACTGTCTATTTCTGTCTTAAATTTATTCAATATCCCAGCTTCCACAGCTCTCTGAGGCAGTGAATTCCACAGATTTACACCCCTCTGAGAGAAGAAATTCTTCCTTATCTCAATATTAAATGGGCGGCCCCTTATTCTAAGATTATGCCCTCTAGTTCTAGTCTCCCCCATCAGTGGAAACATCCTCTCTGCATCGACCTTGTCAAGCCCTCTCATAATCTTATACGTTTCGATAAGATCACCTCTCATTCTTCTGAATTCCAATGAGTAGAGGCCCAACCTATTCAACCTTTCCTAATAAGTCATCTCCGGAATCAACCGAGTGAACCTTCTCTGAACTGCCTCCAAAGCAAGTAGATCCTTTCGTAAATATGAAAACCAAAACTGCATGCAGTATTCCAGGTGTGGCCTCACCAATATCCTGTGCAACTGCAGCAAGACTTCCCTGCTTTTATACTCCACCCCTTTGCAATAAAGGACAAGATTCCATTGGCCTTCCTGATCACTTGCTGTGTCTACATACTATCCTTTTGTGTTTCATGCACAAATACCCCCAGGTCCCGCTGTACTGTGGCACTTTGCAATCTTTCTCCATTTAAATAATAACTTGCTTTTTGATTTTTTTTCTGCCAAAGTGCATGACCTCACACTTTCCAACATTATACTCCATCTGCCAAATTTTTGTCCACTCACTTAGCCTGTCTATATTCTTTTGCAGATTTTGTGTGTCCTCCTCACACATTGCTTTTCCTCGCATCTTTGTATCGTCAGTAAACTTGGCTACGTTATACTCAGTCCCTTCTTCCAAGTCATTAATATAGATTATAAATAGTTGGGGTCCCAGCACTGATCCCTGCAGCACCCCACTGGTTACTGATTGCCAACCCGAAAATGAACCATTTATCTTTACTCTCTGTTTTCTGTTCGTTAGCCAATCCTCTATCCATGCTAATATATTACCCCCAACCGCATGAACTTTTATCTTGTGCAGTAACCTTTTATGTGGCACCTTGTCAAATGCCTTCTGCAAGTCCAAATACACCGCATCCACTGGCTCCCCTTTATCCACCCTGTTCATTACATCCTCAAAGAATGCTAGCAAATTTATCAAACATGACTTCCCCTTCATAAGTCCATGCTGACTCTGCCTGATCGAATTTTGCTTTTCTAAATTTCCTGCTACTGCTTCTTTAATAATGGACTCCAACATTTTCCCATCCAGAGATGTTAGGCTAACTGGTCTATAGTTTCCTGCGTTTTGTCTGCCTCCTTTTTCAAATAGGGGTGTTACATTTGCAGTTTTCCAATCTGCTGGAACTTCCCCAGAATCAAGGGAATTTTGGTAAATTACAACCAATGCATCCACTATCCCTGCCGCTACTTCTCTTAAGACCCTAAGATGCAAGCCATTAGGTCCAGGGGATTTATCCGCCTTTAGTCCCATTATCTTACTGAGTACCACCTCCTTAGTGATTGTGATTGTGTTAAGAATCCCCCGCTATAGGCCCTTGACTATCCACTGTTGGGATATTGTTAGTGTCCTCTATAAAGACTGTCATGCTGGGACAGCCTATGGGAAAACAGTTTTCTCAAACCCCTCCTCTCAAAATCTACTTGCCTTTATAGGCAAATATTGACCTCATCGAGACATCAGAAAGGTCATGAACACATGCGCATTTGGCCCAATGATGTCCAATTTGCTTTGCTGTGCAATCAGATGATTTGGCACCAAGGGAAGTAGGCGTATTTATGGCACTGTTTTCAATATCATCATCATAGGCAGTCCCTCGAAACGAGGATGACTTGCTTCCACGATAAAAAAAAGAATGAGTTCACAGGTGTTTCAATGAAGGACCTAATATTCCAGGTCCTGAACCACATCCTGAAGGGTGGAAGATGCCTGTGCGTGGATTTTTTTAACGTGTGGTGCCCGTTGCACACCAGCCACCACACGGGCTTGACAGAGCTAGGTCTTGGTCCAGTGGCATGGGTTATCTACTCTGCTGCACGGAGCTAGTGCACACATATCGCAGTGTGGGCTGGCCCGTGCTGCCCCTGGGCCCCTGGCCCCGAACTCACACCTCTGACCACGTCCCTCCACAGTCTCTCGCCGCTCCATCTCCCCGACCTCGCCGCTCCTGCTGTACCTGCCCACACTCCAATCGCTGACCTGGACCTTGATGACGTCACTCTTCGCTGCCGTCGCAGCTCGTGCTGCTCCCTGAAGTAGTACACCTCCACGGTGCTCCCAGTCGCCGCAACTCCGCTCCTTTTATGGCCCCGACCTACCGCTGGTGTTCTCGCGCAGGTCGGGGCCTCCACGCTGCTCCCATGCTTCCAATAAAGGGGTATTAGAATCAAGTGGTGATTCCGTCATTGAGAACTTAGCTGGTACTGCCAGGCAGATGAAGAAAGCTTGCACTTTATGCAGGACAAACAGAACCAGGTAGTATACTTTACACCTTTCTTCACTGGAGGAAATATTTAATGCAGGTACATAATACTTTTGTAACATTTGTATGTGAGCTTCATTTTCCTGTAATCAAATGCAAATGATTTCTCACATGTAATTTCTCATTGCTAATGCCCTGATTCATGCAGTATGTTCATCCTGTCTATATAACATGGGTGTTAAATCCCAGTCATGTTGTGTCAGCTTAGGAAGTAAATTCTCTGAATTTTGACTGCAGCAACAGTCAAAATAGCATTTACTGATTCTCTATCCCCGCATATTTGGAAGGCTGAGCAAGAGGGTGCACAAAGGGAGATTCACCTGCACAGGTGGCTATCTCTTCCAACCATTATTATGCAGTGAATGTCGTAACATCACCTGCATCCACCTCTGTCTCAGCCCGCCTACTGCTGAAACATTCATTCATACTACTGTCACCTCAAGCCTTGACTATTCCAAAGACCGCCTGGCCAGCCTCCCATCTCCACATTCTTGCTATTGAGGGCGTGCAGCGAAGGTTCACCAGACTGATTCCCGGGATGGTGGGACTGACCTATCAAGAAAGACTGGATCAACTGGGCCTGTATTCACTGGAGTTCAGAAGAATGAGAGGGGACCTCATAGAAACGTTTAAAATTCTGACGGGGTTAGACAGGTTAGATGCAGGTAGAATGTTCCCAATGTTGGGGAAGTCCAGAACCAGGGGACACAGTCTAAGGATAAGGGGTAAGCCATTTAGGACCGAGATGAGGAGAAACTTCTTCACCCAGAGAGTGGTGAACCTGTGGAATTCTCTACCACAGAAAGTTGTTGAGGCCAATTCACTAAATATATTCAAAAAGGAGTTAGATGAAGTCCTTACTACTAGGGGAATCAAGGGGTATTGTGAGAAAGCAGGAATGGGGTACTGAAGTTGCATGTTCAGCCATGAACTCATTGAATGGCGGTGCAGGCTAGAAGGGCCAAATGGCCTACTCCTGCACCTATTTTCTATGTTTCTATGTTTCTATACATTAATTTTAACTTATCGAAAACTCTGCTGCCCCTGTCTTATCTCACACCAAGTCCTGATCACCCATCACTCCTGTCCTTGCTGAACTACAATGGCTCCTGGTTCTCATGTTTAAATTTCTCCATGGCCTAATCCCACTGTATCTCTAAGCTCCTACTGCTCAACAGCTCCACAGCTCCTCCAAAGTCTCATATCCTCTAACTCTGGCCTGCTGTGCGTGCCCCCTCCCCTTGCCCCAACATTGCTGGCCATACCTTCATCCACCGACCCACACTATGGAATTCCCTCCCGAGACCCTTGCAACTTTCCACTTTTGTCTCCTCCTTTAAAAGCTTCCTTAAAACCCACCTCTTTAACCAAGCTTTTTGTCACCCCTATTAATAACACTTTTCTTTAGCTCAGCATTTCTTTTGATTACGCTTCTGTGAAGTGACTTGGGACACTTTTCCTACGTTCAAGGCATTATATAAATGCAAGTTGTTTTTGTTGTTGAAGCACAATCATCTGGAACTGTCAGAAAAGAACAAGTTTTGTGGTTAAGGTTCAGCAGGAAGGCAGTGACAGAGTTGTACTATCTGCTTTAAGTGAGGACATTAATGATTTGCATGAGAGAATTGCGTGTACTATCTCCAAGTTTGCAGCTGACACTAAGCTGGGTGGCGGTGTGAGCTGTGAGGAGGACGCTAAAAGGCTGCAGGGTGACTTGGACAGGTTAGGTGAGTGGGCAAACGTGTGGCAGATGCAGTATAATGTTGATAAATGTGAGGTTATCCACTTTGAGGGCAAAAACACGAAGGCAGAATATTATCTGAATGGCAGCAGATTAGGAAAAGGGGAGGTGCAATGAGACCCGGGTGTCATGGTACATCAGTCATTGAAGGTTGGCATGCAGTTCAGCAGGCGGTGAAGAAGGCAAATGGTATGTTGGCCTTCATAGCTAGGGGATTTGAGTATAGGAGCAGGGAGGTCTTACTGCAGTTGTACAGGGCCTTAGTGAGGCCTCACCTGGAATATTGTGTTCAGTTTTGGTCTCCTAATCTGAGGAAGGACATTCTTGCTATTGAGGGAATGCACGAATGTTCATCAGGCTGATTCCCGGGATGGCAGAACTGACATATGAGGAGAGACTGGATCGACTGGGCCTGTATTCACTGGAGTTTAGAAGGATGAGAGGGGATCTCATAAAAACATATAAAATTCTGACGGGACTGAACAGGTTAGATGCAGGAAGAATTTTCCCGATGTTGGGGAAGTCCAGAACCAGGGGACATTGTCTAAGGATAAGGGGTAAGACATTTAGGACTGAGATGAGAAGAAACATCTTCACTCAGAGAGTTGTTAACCTGTGGAATTCCCTGCCGCAGAGAGTTGTTGATGCCAGTTCATTGGATATATTCAAGAGGGAGTTAGATATGGCCCTTACGGCTAAAGGGATCAAGGGGTATGGAGAGAAAGCAGGAAAGGGGTACTGAGGTGAATGATCAGCCATGATCTTATTAAATGGTGGTGCAGGCTCGAAGGGCCAAATGGCCTACTCCTGCACCTATTTTTTATGTTTCTAGGATCACAACCACAGGGACTACACTGCTGGTGGCTATCAACCTTGATAAAATGCAACATCCCCACTGACACCTGGGAGTCCCTGGCCAAAGACCGCCCTAAATGGAGCAAGTGCATCTGATTGCCAGTGACGATCCCCAGGACTCCCTGCTACATAGAAACATAGAAAATAGGTGCAGGAGTAGGCCATTCGGCCTTTCGAGCCTGCACCACCATTCAATAAGATCATGGCTGATCATTCCCTCAGTATCCCTTTCCTGCATTCTCTCCATACCCCTTGATCTCTTTAGCCGTAAGGGCCATATCTAACTCCCTCTTGAATATATCCAATGAACTGGTATCAACAACTCTCTGCGGTAGAGAATTCCACAGGTTAACAACTCTCTGAGTGAATAAGTTTCTCCTCATCTCAGTCTTAAATGGCCTACCCCTTATCCTAAGACTGTGTCCCCTGGTTCTGGATCTCCCGATCATCGGGAACATTCTTCTCACATCTAACCTGTCCAGTCCCGTCAGAATTTTATATGTTTTTATGAGATCCCCTCTCATCCTTCTAAACTCCAGTGAATACAGGCCCAGTCGATCCAGTCTCTCCTCATATGTCAGTCTCGCCATCCTGGGAATTAGTCTGGTGAACCTTCGCTGCACTCCCTCAATAGCAAGAATGTCCTTCCTCAGATTAGGAGGCCAAAACTGAACACAATATTCCAGGTGAGGTCTCACCAAGGCCCTGTACAACTGTAGTAAGACCTCCCTGCTCCTATACTCAAATCCCCTAGCTATGAAGGCCAACATACCATTTGCCGCCTTCACCGCCTGCTGTACCTGCATGCCAACTTTCAATGACTGATGTACCATGACACTCAGGTCTCGTTGCACCTCCCCTTTTCCTAATCTGCCGCCATTCAGAAAATATTCTGCCTTCGTGTTTTTGCCCCCACAGTGGATAATCTCACATTTATCCACATTATACTGCATCTGCCATGCATTTGCCCACTCACCTAACCTGCAGCCTTTTAGCATCCTCCTCACAGCTCACACCGCCACCCAGTTTAGTGTCATCTGCAAACTTGGAGATATTACACTCAATTCCTTCATCTAAATCGTTAATGTATATTGTAAAGAGCTGGGGTCCCAGCACTGACCCCTGTGGCACTCGATTAGTCACTGCCTGCCATTCTGAAAAGGACCCATTTATCCCGACTCTCTGCTTCCTGTCTGCCAACCAGTTCTCTATCCACGTCAGTACATTACCCCCAATACCATGCGCTTTGATTTTGCACATCAATCTCTTGTGTGGGACCTTGTCAAAAGTCTTTTGAAAGTCCAAATGCACCACATCCACTGGTTCTCCCTTGTCCACTCCACTAGTTACATCCTCAAAAAATTCCAGACGATTTGTCAAGCATGATTTCCCTTTCATAAATCCATGCTGACTTGGACCGATCCTGTCACTGCTTTCCAAATGCGCTGCTAATTCATCTTTAATAATTCCTTCCAACATTTTCCCCACTACTGATGTCAGGCTAACCGGTCTGTAATTACCTGTTTTCTCTCTCCCTCCTTTTTTAAACAGTGGTGTTACATTAGCTACCCTCCAGTCCATAGGAACTGATCCAGAGTCGATAGACTGTTGGAAAATGATCACCAATGCATCCACTATTTCTATGGCCACTTCCTTAAGTACTCTGGGATGCAGACTATCAGGCCCCGGGGATTTATCAGCCTTCAATCACATCAATTTCCCTAACTCAATTTCCCGCTTTATAAGGATATCCTTCAGTTCCTCCTTCTCACTAGACCCTCGGTCCCCTAGTATTTCTGGAAGGTTATTTGTGTCTTCCTTCGTGAAAACAGAACCAAAGTATTTGTTCCCCATTATAAATTCACCTGAATCTGACTGCAAGGGACCTATGTTTGTTTTCACTAATCTTTTTCTCTTCACATATCTATAGAAGCTTTTGCAGTCAGATTTTATGTTCCCAGCAAGCTTCCTCTCACACTCTATTTTCCCTTTCCTAATTAAACTCTTTGTCCTTCTCTGCTGTATTACAAAAATCTCCCAGTCCTCAGGTTTGCTGCTTTTTCTGGCCAATTTATATGCCTCTTTCTTGGATTTAACACTATCCTTAATTTCCCTTGTTAGCCACGGTTGAGCCACCTTCCCTGTTTTGTTTTTATTCCAGACAGGGATGTACAATTGTTGAAGTTCATCCATGTGATCTTTAAATGTTTGCCATTGCCTATCCACCGTCAACCCTTTAAGTATCATTTGCCAGTCTATTCTAGCCAATTCACGTCTCATACCGTCGAAGTTACCTTTCCTTAAGTTCAGGACTCTAGTCTCTGAATTAACTGTGTCACTCTCCATCTTAATAAAGAATTTTACGATATTATGGTCACTCTTCCCCAAGGGGTCTCACACAACAAGATTGTTCATTAGTCCTTTCTCATTACACATCACCCAGTCTAGGATGGCCAGTCCTCTAGTTGGTTCCTTGACATATTGGTCTAGAAAACCATCCCTAATACACTCCAGGAAATTCTCCTCCACTGCATTTGCTACCAGTTTGGTTAGCCCAGTCACTATGTAGATTAAAGTCGCCCATGATAACTGCTGTACCTTTATTGCATGCATCCCTAATTTCGTGTTTGATGCTTTCCCCATCCTTATTACTGCTGTTTGGTGATCTGTACACAACTCCCACTAGCGTTTTCTGCCCTTTGGTATTCCGTAGCTTCACCCATACAGACTCCACATCATCCAGGCTAATGTCCCTCCTTACTATTGCATTAATTTCCTCTTTAACCAGTAACGCCACCCCACCTCCTTTTCCTTTCTGTCTATCCTTTCTAAATGTTGAATACCCCTGGATGTTGAGTTCCCAGCCTTGGTCACCCTGGAGCCATGTCTCCGTGATGCCAATTACATCATATCCGTTAACTGCTATCGGCGCAGTTCCTCCACCTTATTCCGAATACTCCTCGCATTGAGGAACAGAGCCTTCAGGCTTGTCTTTTTAACACCCTTTTCCCCTTTAGGATTTTGCTGTAATGTGGCCCTTTCTGCTTTTTGCCTTGGGTTTCTCTGCCCACCACTTTTACTTTTCTTCTTTCTATCTTTTGCTTCTGCCCCCATTTTACTTCCCTCTGTCTCCCTGCATAGGTTCCCATCCCCCTGCCATATTAGTTTAACCCCTCCCCAACAGCACTACAAACACTCTCCCGAGCACATTGATTCCGGCCCTGCCCAGGTGCAGACCGTCCCGGTTTGTACTGGTCCCACCTCCCCCAGAAGCGGTTCCAATGTCCCAGGAATTTGAATCCCTCCCTTCTGCACCACTCCTCAAGCCGTGTATTCATCTGAGCTATCCTGCGATTCCTACTCTGACTAGCATGTGGCACTGGTAGCAATCCTGAGATTACTACTTTTGAGGTCCTACTTTTTAATTTAGCTCCGAGCTCCCTAATTCGTCTTGTACCTATATCGTTGGTACCTATATGCACCACAACAACAGGCTGTTCACCCTCCCTTTTCAAAATGTCGTGTACCCGGCACTGCTTTTCTCACCCATTCACCAGCCAAGCTGTCAATTTAGCCACCTGCCGGGCAGAAAACATAAAAGAAAAATGTTACAGTTTAACGGCAGGACCTCTATGTTCCCATCTTGCCTTATTCTTTGGCCATTTTCAGTCCCCACCCCCCCACCCCACCCCTCCCGTAAATATCAGGGGCTTAAGACTTTTAATGGGGTAGAGGAACAAAGAGATCGAGGGGAACAGATACACAAATCATTAAACGTCGGTTGGTAAAGCCATAAAAAAGCAAGCAAAGCACTGGGGTTCATTTCTAGAGGGATTGAATTGAAAAGTAATGTTAAACGTGTATAGAAACTTAGTTAAACCACACTTGGGAGTACTGTGCACAGTTCTGGTTTCCACATTATTAAAAAAAATATAGAGGCGCTAGAGAAGGTGCAAAAAAGATTTACAAGAATGGTACCAGAACTGAGAGGTTATACCTATCAGGAACGATTGGATAGGCTGGGGCTTTATTTTTTATTAGAAACAAGAAGACTGAGTGCTGACCTGAGAAAGGTCATTAAGATTATGAAAGGGTTAGATAGGAGAGACATAGAAAAGTTGTTTCCACTTGTAGGGGAGATCAAAAATATGGGGCCATAAATATAAGATGGTCACTAATATATCCAACAGGGAATTCAAGAGAAACTTCTTTACCCAGAGAGTAGATTAGGATGTGGAACGCGCAGGGATCAATTGAGGTGAATAGCATAGATGAATTTAAGGGCAAGCTAGATACACACATGAAGGAGAAAAAAGTAGATTAAGCTGATAGGGTTCGATGAAGATGGGTAGGAGGAGGCGCTTGTGTTGCATAAACACGGGTACAGACCTTTTGGCCAAATTTAAGGAGCTAGGAGCTAAATTAAAACGTAGGACCTCAAAAGTAGTAATCTCAGGATTGCTACCAGTGCCACGTGCTAGTCAGAGTAGGAATCGCAGGATAGCTCAGATGAATACGTGGCTTGAGCAGTGGTGCAGCAGGGAGGGATTCAAATTCCGAGGGCATTGGAACCGGTTCTGGGGGAGGTGGGACCAGTACAAACCAGATGGTCTGCACCTGGGCAGGACCGGAACCAATGTCCGAGGGGGAGTGTTTGCTAGTGCTGTTGGGGAGGAGTTAAACTAATATGGCAGGGGGATGGGAACCAATGCAGGGAGACAGAGGGAAACAAAAAGGAGACAAAAGCAAAAGACAGAAAGGAGATGAGTAAAAGTGGAGGGCAGAGAAACCCAAGGCAAAAAACAAAAAGGGCCACTGAATATAAAGGGGCTGCAGGAGGGGTCAAAACTAAAAATCATGGTTTAAAAACTAGTATTAAAACACTCTACCTAAACGCACGCAGCATTCAAAATAAAGTAAATGAGTTGACGGCACAAATCATTACAAATGAGTATGATTTGGTGGCCATTACAGAAACGTGGTTGCAAGGTGGCCAAGACTGGGAATTAAACATACAGGGGTATCTGACGATTCGGAAAGATAGACAAGAAAGGAAAGGAGTTGGGGTAGCTTTGTTAATAAAGGATGATATCAGGGTAGTTGTGAGAGACGATATTGGCTCTAATGAACAAAATGTTGAATCATTGTGGGTGGAGATTAGAGATAGTAAGGGGGAAAAAGCCACTGGTGGGCGCAGTTTATAGGCCCCCAAATAATAACTTCACGGTGGGGCGGGCAATAATCAAGGGAATAATGGAGGCATGTGAAAAAGGAACGGCAGTAATCATGGGGGATTTTAACCTACATATCGATTGGTCAAATCAAATCGCACGGGGTAGCCTGGAGGAGGAATTCATAGAATGCATACGGGATTGTTTCTTAGAACAGTATGTTACAGAACCTACAAGGGAGCAAGCTATCTTAGATCTGGTCCTGTGTAATGAGACAGGAATAATAAACGATCTCCTCGTAAAAGATCCTCTCGGAATGAGTGATCACAGTATGGTTGAATTTGTAATACAGATTGTGAGTGAGGAAGTAGTGTCTCAAACGAGCGTACTATGCTTAAACAAAGGGGACTACAGTGGGATGAGGGCAGAGTTGGCTAAAGTAGACTGGAAACACAGACTAAACAGTGGCTCAATTGAGGAACAGTGGAGGACTTTTAAGGAGCTCTTTCATAGTGCTCAACAAAAATATATTCCAGTGAAAAAGGACGGTAAGAGAAGGGATAACCAGCCGTGGATAACCAAGGAAATAAAGGAGAGTATCAAATTAAAAACCAATGCGTATAAGGTGGCCAAGGTTAGTGGGAAAATAGAAGATTGGGAAAATTTTAAACGACAGCAAAGAATGACTAAGAAAGCAATAAAGAAAGGAAAGATAGATTACGAAGGTAAACTTGCGCAAAACATAAAAACGGATAGTAAAAGCTTTTACAGATATATAAAACGGAAAAGAGTGACTAAAGTAAATGTTGGTCCCTTAGAAGATGAGAAGGGGGATTTAATAATGGGAAATGTGGAAATGGCTGAGACCTTAAACAATTATTTTGCTTCAGTCTTCACAGTGGAAGACACAGAAACCATGCCACAAATTGCTGGTCACAGGAATGTAGGAAGGGAGGACCTTGAGATAATCACTATCACTAGGGGGGTAGTGCTGGACAGGCTAACGGGACTCAAGTTAGACAAGTCCCCTGGTCCAGATGAAATGCATCCCAGGGTATTAAAAGAGATGGCGGAAATTATAGCAGATGCATTCGTTATAATCTACCTAAATTCTCTGGACTCTGGGGAGGTACCAGCGGATTGGAAAGCAGCTAATGTAACGCCTCTGTTTAAAAAAGGGAACAGACAAAAGGCAGGTAACTATAGGTCGGTTAGTTTAACATCTGTAATGGGGAAAATGCTTGAAACTATCATTAAGGAAGAAATAGCGGGACATCTAGATAGGAATAGTGCAATCAAGCAGACACAGCATGGATTCATGAAGGGGAAATCATGTTTAACTAATTTACTGGAATTCTTTGAGGATATAATGAGCATGGTGGATAGAAGTGTACCGATGAATGTGGTGTATTTAGATTTTCAAAAGGCATTCGATAAGGTGCCACACAAAAGGTTACTGCAGAAGATAAAGGTACGCGGAGTCAGTGGAAATATATTAGCATGGATAGAGAATTGGCTGGCTAACAGAAAGCAGAGAGTCGGGATAAATGGGTCCTTTTCGGGTTGGAAATTGGTGGTTAGTGATGTGCCACAGGGATCAGTGCTGGGACCACAACTGTTTACAATATACATAGATGACCTGGAAGAGGGGACAGAGTGTAGTGTAACAAAATTTGCAGATGACACAAAGATTAGTGGGAAGGCTGCAAAGAGATTTAGATAGGTTAAGCGAATGGGCTCAGGTTTGGCAGATGGAATACAATGTTTCAAAGTGTGAGGTCATCCACCTTGGGAAAAAAAACAGTAAAAGGGAATATTATTTGAATGGGAGAAATTACAACATGCTGCGGTGCAGAGGGACCTGGGGGTCCTTGTGCATGAAACCCAAAAAGTTAGTTTGCAGGTGCAGCAGGTAATCAGGAAGGCGAATGGAATGTTGGCCTTCATTGCGAGAGGGATGGAGTACAAAAGCAGGGAGGTCCTGCTGCAACTGTACAGGGTATTGGTGAGGCCGCACCTGGAGTACTCCGTGCAGTTTTGGTCACCTTACATAAGGAAGGATACACTAGCTTTGGAGAGGGTACAGAGACGATTCACTAGGCTGATTCCAGAGATGAGGGGGTTACCTTATGATGATAGATTGAGTAGACTGGGTCTTTACTTGTTGGAGTTCAGAAGGATGAGGGGTGATCTTATCGAAACATTTAAAATAATAGACAAGATAGAGGCAGAGAGGTTGTTTCCACTGGTCGGGGAGACTAGAACTAGGGGGCACAGCCTCAAAATGTGGGGGAGCCAATTTAAAACCGAGTTGAGAAGGAATTTCTTCTCCCAGAGGATTGTGAATCTGTGGAATTCTCTGCCCAAGGAAGCAGTTGAGGCTAGCTCATTGAATGTATTTAAATCACAGATAGATAGATTTTTAACCAATAAGGGAATTAAGGGTTATGGGGAGCGGGTGGGTAAGTGGAGCTGAGTCCACGGCCAGATCAGCCATGATCTTGTTGAATGGCGGAACAGGCTCGAGGGGCTAGATGGCCTACTCCTGTTCCTAATTCTTATGTACTTATGTTCTTTTGTAAATGGTCTGTTTCTGTACTGAACATTCTATGTCATTCATATCCAATTCCCTCACATACTTCTTGTACAAACCTTGAGCCTGAATGTTTGTCTGACTTTAATCACATTACAGGTTTTCTGTTTATAACTCCTGTCCTTTATTTCTCCTTCAATAGTCTCCTTGCACCTCGAGTAATATATTTTCTGTTTTCACTGTGAAGTCAGGGTAAATTGTTAATTTTATCAGTGATACATTGATCTTACCTTTTACTGTCATACCTACATGAGTTTCCAAAAATAGATCACGCAAGATCCCAGCTTCAATCCCCAGTCTGTGCTAATTTCAAACTGAGTAGCTGTGAGGACTACAATTGGTCTCAGCCAATTACCTCGGAGAAAAAGATTAGGGTTCCTGTGCCTGATGATTATCCATCAAGCAGGGATGGAATGCATATGTGGATGTCAGGTGACAGCAGGATTGGACTCAGCTGTAATGCTGCTCTCCCTGTTGGAACAGCCTGCTGAATTCAACATCGAGGTTCCTTTGTGAATCATGGCTACTTGGATGAGTTAGCAGTTAGCAATCGTAGTCCACCTAAAAATTAATGCCTTCAGCAGAGAGGGAAAACAATGTGAGAAACTTTATTTCTGTAAGGTTCGGAGCAATTCTAATAACTATTTGTCCTGTACTTTATTTGACAGACAGGTGGCAAGCCCCGCCCCTGCCCAGACTGCATGTTTAAAGCCCCGCCCCTGCCAAGCCCCGCCCCTCCACTCCCCCCTGAGCCACTCCATGCACGAGGTGCTAGAAGCAGGACCTGAGACTCCGGCTCTCTGCCCCCCCCCCCACCCCCAACCCCGTGGGGCGGGCTGCTGCTCCTCCGACCGACCGGGCCCCGAGCCTGGAGATAATTCTCCTGTTTCTGGAGCTCCCCGCTGGGCCTGGTTAGAGAGAGAGAGAGAGAGAGAGAGAGAGAGAGAGAGAGACTGGTTGGGGGAGGGAAGAGAGACTGATTGGAGGGGGGTGGCAAGAGAGAGAGGCTGAGGCTGCGGTTGCGGGGGGGAGGGAGAGAGAGGCTGGTTGGGGCGGGAGGAAGGTGAGAGATGACAGGGAGACACCAGCAGAGTGAGTGAGATAAAGGTGAGAATGAATGAGCTGTAATACATCATCATAGGCAGTCCCTCAGAATCGAGGAAGACTTGCTTCCACTCCTGAAGTGAGTCCTTAGGTGGCTGAACAGTCCAATATGAGAACCACAGACTCTGTCACAGGTGGGACAGATAGTCGTTGAGGGAAAGGGTGGGTGGGACAGATTTGCCGCACACTCTTTCCGCTGCCTGCTCTTGGTTTCTGCATGCTCTCGGCGATGAGACTCGAGGTGCTCAGCGCCCTCTTGGATGCACTTCCTCCACTTAGTGCGGTCTTGGGCCAGGGACTCCCAGGTGTCAGTGGGGATGTCGCACTTTATCAGGGAGGCTTTGAGGGTGTCCTTGTAACGTTTCCGCTGCCTACCTTTGGCTCGTTTGCCATGAGGGAGCTCCGAGTAGAGCACTTGCTTTGGGAGTTTCGTGTCTGACATGCGTACTATGTGGCCTGCCCAGCGGTGCTGATCGAGTGTGGTCAGTGCCTCAATGCTGGGGATGTTAGCCTTAATGAGGACGCTGATGTTGGTGCGCCTGTCCTCCCAGGGGATTTGTAGGATCTTGTGGAGGCATCGTTGGTGATATTTCTCCAGCAACTTGAGGTGTCTACTGTACATGGTCCATGTCTCTGAGCCATACAGGAGGGCGGGTATTACTACAGTCCTGTAGACCATGAGCTTGGTGGTGGATTTGAGGGCCTGCTCTTCAAACACTCTTTTCCTCAGGCGGCCGAAGGCTGCACTGGCGCACTGTAGGCGGCGAGAAAGATTGAGAAGAGGGTTGGGGCGATGACGCAGTCCTGTTTGACCCCGGTCCAAACGTGGGTTGGGTGTGCTATGGGTGCGGACGAAATCCCTGCTGCGGCATTGAATTATGGCGGAGAGGCGCTGCTGGCGCGAATACACAACCTCATCTCTCTCATCTGGAGGGAGGACAGCATGCCAGGGGATCTCAGAGATGCAGTAATTGTGACCATCTTTAAAAAAGGGGACCAGTCTGACTGCAGCAACTAGAGAGGAATCTCCCTGCTATCAGCCACTGGGAAAGTCGTTGCTAGAGTCCTCCTCAACCGTCTTCTTCCCGTGGCCGAGGAGCTCCTCCCAGAGTCGCAGTGCGGATTTCATCCCCTACGGGGTACAACGGACATGATGTTTGCAGCACAACAGCTACAGGAAAAATGCAGGGAGCAGCGCCAGCCCTTATACATGGCCTGCCTTGACCTTACAAAGGCCTTTGACACTGACAACCACGAGGATCTATGGAGTGTCCCCCTCCGTTTCGGATGCCCCCAAAAGTTCATCACCATCCTCTGCCTGCTCCACGATGACAGGCTGTGATCCTTACCAACGGAGCTGTAATACAGGTAGACACCAGCAGGGGGAGTGAGATAAAGGTGAGAGTGAGTGAGTTGTTATACAGGGAGACACCAGCAGGGGGAGTGAGATAAAGGTGAGAGTGAGTGAGCTGTAATACAGGGAGACACCAGCAGGGGGGGGGGGTGAGATAAAGGTGAGAGTGAGTGAGCTGTTATACAGGTAGACACCAGCAGGGGGAGTGAGATAAAGGTGAGAGTGTGTGAGCTGTAATACAGGTAGACACCAGCAGGGGGAGTGAGATAAAGGTGAGAGTGAGTGAGCTGTGATACCATCATAGGCAGTCCCTCGGAATCGAGGTAGACTTGTTTCCACTCTTAGCATGTGTTCTGAGGTGGCTTTACAGTCCAATATGAGAACCACAGTCTCTGTCACAGGTGGGACAGATAGTCATTGAGGGAAAGGGTGGGCAGGGAGCCTGGTTTGCTGCACGCTCCTTCTGCTGCCTGTGCTTGATTTCTGCATGCTCTCAGCGACGATACTCGAGGAGCTCAGCACCTTCCCGAATGCACTTCCTCCACTTAGGGCGGTCTATGGCCAAGGACTCCCAGGTGTCAGTGGGGATGTCGCACTTTATCAGGGAGGCTTTGAGTGTATCCTTGTAACGTTTCCTCTGCCGGCCTTTAGCTTGTTTGCTGTGGATCAGTTCCGAGTCGAACGCTTGCTTTGGGAGTCTTGTGTCTGGCATGCAGACTATGTGGCTTGCCCAGCGGAGCTGATCAAGTGTGGTCAGTGCTTCAATGCTGGGGATGTTAGCCTGGATGAGGACACTAATGTTTGTGCATCTGTCCTCCCAGGGGATTTGCAGGATCTTGCAGAGACATCGCTGGTGACTTGAGGTGTCTACTGTACATGGTCCACGTCTCTAAGCCATACAGGACAGCAGGTATTACTACGGCCCTGTAGACCATGAGCTCGGTGACAGTTTTGAGGGACTGATCTTCAAACACTTTTCCGAAGGCGACCGAAGGCTGCACTGGCGCACTGGAGGCGGTGTTGGATCGCATCATCAATGCCTGCTCTTGTTGATAGGAAGCTCCTGAGATAGGGGAAGTGGTCCACGTTGTCTAAGGCCAAGCCGTGGATCTTGATGTTTGTGGGCCAGTGCTGGGCGGCGAGGACAGGCCTGGTGGAGGCCCTTTGTCTTACTAATGTTTTGCGTAAGGCCCATGCTTCAATATGCCTCAGTAAATACGTCGACTATGCCCTGGAGTTCAGCCTCTGTGTGTGCGCACATACTGTAGCTCGACGACAGAGGTTGGAGTGGTTTTGGACCTGGCCTGGAGACGACGAAGGTTGAACAGCTTCCCACTGGTTCTGTAGTTTAGCTCCACTCCAGCTGGGAGCTTATTAACTGAGGTGAGAGTGAGTGAGCTGTAATACAGGGGGACACCAGCAGGGGGAGTGAGATAAAGGTGAGAGTGAGTGAGCTGTGATACAGGGAGACACTAGCAGGGGGAGTGAGATAAAGGTGAGAGTGAGTGAGCTGTGATACAGGGAGATACCAGCAGGGGGAGTGAGATAAAGGTGAGAGTGAGTAGCAAGATAATGGTAGACTGTACAGACATCTTCCACCCTTCAAGATGTAGTTCGGGATCCGGAATATTAAGTCCTTCATTGAAACATCTGTGAACTCATCCTTTTTTGGTCTGGAAGCAAGTCATCCTCGATACGAGGGACTGCCTATGATGAATGGTAGACTGTTGAATATCGCCTTGTTAAGTATTATATCTTTGTCCTGGAAGTAAACCACTTAATAAAATCTGTTGTGCTTATGTACCTGCACACAGCGTGGTTTGTTGTGGTCACGGACAAGTCTCTCTGTCGGATCTTGTAGATCTTACAAGATAGCAAAAAAATGCCCTCTCTATCTTAAGTACAGTATATTTACAGATCTCACCAAAGTTTAGTGATAGAACTCTCGTCACAAACTCATCTTTGAAATCAAATCTATGGGGCCGACTTTCGTCGCTGTTCCGCCTGCAGCCGCCAAGGTCCCGCCAGAAATGGTAGTTTTCTGGGCGATTCCTCCAGAGCCGCCCTTCTGCTGTTGAGGTTCCGCCCGGCAGGACCCTGGTTTGGAAGGGTTCCGCCCACGTCACATCGTCCCGCCCGCCAGCCCCTGCCGGATGTCTGTAAACGGCCATTGTGATGCTTTTCCCTGGCCTCCCGTCAACCTGCCGCCCGCCAGAAGGACCGCTCTGGAAAAGCAGGTCTGACCTGGGCGGCAGTCGGCCAGCACTCACACATCGGGTGGGAGGGAGAGAGACAGAGGTGGAGTGCAATGGGGCAGCACTTGCAGATTGGTTGGGAGGGAGTGCTGGTGGCCATCACATCACGGCAGCCAGTCGGATTCTGCACCATATCAGTGGGACTTCTGGAAAGAAGTTAGGTCAATGTTGCATTACTTTATTGCTGATGGTGATATTTAAATTGGATGACATAAAACCGACTGAAATGTCTTTAGGCTAATGGAGGCTTTTTTGTTCAGTATCTTACATTTTGTAAGCTGATTGCAGTACATTGTGCGAGACAATTAATGAATGTAACTGATGACCATGTCAGCTCAGGGGTGGCACTCCTCCATGTTTGGCTTCGCAAAAAGAAGGTGAAGTGCAAACCTTAAGGTCTGCCCTGCAACTTGGTAAATTAGAATATCGCTTCTCGGCCTTTTGGCTGGGATCGTGCGTGGCTGACCTGGCAGGGGAGTGGCCACCGTGGCCCCAGGGTGGTTCTCCCTGGATCAGGAAGGTATATGCTTGCTTTTTTGGAAATAGGAGGTGGGTGGGGTGGCTTGACCCATCCACCTCCACGGAGGTGTGTGGGGGACCTGACCCATCCACCTCCATGGCACGAACCTGGTATTGCAGTACTTCCAGGAACGGTGCAGTGGCTCTAGGCCTTTTGGCTAAGAGCATTGGTGCAGAGTGATCCTTGAATGGGCCCAAGGTGACCTCTGGCGTTTGTGATTTGACAAAGAATTGGAACGATTGGCTACGAATTTCAAAAAAAAAAATTTGAATGGTCGCCTTCCTGCATTCATTGTCGTCTTGCGATGGCCTGATGACAGGACCCATTATACACTGCAGTCAGATGTGGATGGGAAGATATTCCTGATGAAGCAGATGACCTGAGGGATAGATGTGTGTGTTGTGCCACGCACCACACATAACGTTAAAATGACACACGCACAGAGGGTCAACAATGTAAGTGTATTTACAAGTGCACAATGACAAACGTTACATAATATTGACATATACATACATTTACACCAGGAAGCAAAACCCACCACTCTACCCGGCCCCACCACCTCTCTTCCCCCCTCCCCCTCCCACCCTGCAATCATTCCCGATTTCCTCTTCCTCCCCACACCTACACGACGGAGTGGCACCATCCCCAGACCCTCACTGCCTCTGATTGAGGAGGTTATGCAGGAGGGCAGCAGGATGTGTGCAGACATGTGCGTATCGGTGAGAACGTAGGATGTGGGACTGAAGGCGCCGGGATCTCCTGCTCCTCCGCCTGTCCACCTTGAGGGTGTGGGGTCGGGGGCTTGAACCACGCGTGCAGAAGCCATCTCCTGCCTTATGGCCTCCACGCTTTCTGCTGAGCGCTCCAACAGTGTGAGGAGGCGCTCCATCCTTTGATCGTGCTGCTGGCTGAATGTGGCGATGCTGCCAGCTATTCCAGCCATGGTCTGAAGCATCTCGCGACTTACTTCCACGACGGTGGTTGATAGCTGCACTAGCTGGTTCATTAGAGCGAGCCATGCTGCATCTGCAGGTGGTTGCTCGCTGCTGCTGGGTGCTGGGGCCTTGCTTTCCTGAGAGCCACCGCCTCTGCACTTGTTTAAGTCGAGTCTGTTGGAAACCCCAGGAAATCTGAGCCCGACGCCAAGGCTGATGTCAGCAGCTTCCGGCTCCTCCAGGTCACAAATATGGACCCTTCTCCCTCCTGCTCTCTCCTGTTTTTCCTGGCCCTGGGTGGAGGATGTGGGAGCAGTGGACATGGGCGATGTGGACTCGGGGTGCAGGAAAGATCCAGTGTCCTCGGGTGTGGAGAACGTCGGGACGGGAGATGCTGGGGTGTGACAGCTTCTGTGAAGGCCAGAGGTCGATGGTGTCCGACTCAGCACCTGCAAGTAGAGGACAACATTTCAGTCTGGGGGGGGTGGTGCTGGTGCTGGTGAAAGTGAGCTGTGAGCCGTTCCATCTCACATTATACCAGCAAGGAGTTCCATCTCTACATGTCCACACCAATAATGGGCGACAAAGTGTGCGTTCAACCGCGAGTGCCTTAACATTGCATGTACTTTCATGCCATGAGTGTCGCTGACATCAGAGATGATTGTAGCCTTACCCTGCGGTAGCACCGGATCTGCAGAAACGTTTGTGGTTGGAATGTGGTGATGACCCACTAATGCCAGACGCCAGCTCCTCCAGCCTAGTGAATTGGACCACATCTGGGCCCCCTTCGGTCACACTCAGGCTTGCATGTTTGGCTGCTTGTTTTCTCTGCACAAAGAAATGTTGCATTCTTTACCCCCTTTGCTCATGCACCCCACCCCTCCCCCCCCCCCCCCCCACACACACACACACACATCTGGTGCACATAATTGACCTGGAAGAGGGGACAGAGTGTAGTGTAACAAAATTTGCAGATGACACAACGATTAGTGGGAAAGCGGGTTGTGTAGAGGACACAGAAAGGCTGCAAAGAGATTTAGATAGGTTAAGCGAATTGGCTAAGGTTTGGCAGATGGAATACAATGTCAGAAAGTGTGAGGTTATCCACCTTAGGAAAAAAAACAGTAAAGGAGAATATTATTTGAATGGGGAGAAATTGCAACATGCCGCAGTGCAGAGGGACCTGGGGGTCCTTGTGCATGAATCCCAAAAAGTTAGTTTGCAGGTGCAGCAGGTAATCAGGAAGGCGAATGGAATGTTGGCCTTCATTGCGAGAGGAATGGAGTACAAAAGCAGGGAGGTCCTTCTGCAACTGTATAGGGTATTGGTGAGGCCGCACCTGGAGTACTGCGTGCAGTTTTGGTCACCTTACTTAAGGAAGGATATACTCGCTTTGGAGGGGGTACAGAGACGATTCACGAGGCTGATTCCGGAGATGAGGGGGTTACCTTATGATGATAGATTGAGTAGACTGGGTCTTTACTCGTTGGAGTTCAGAAGGATGAGGGGTGATCTTATAGAAACATTTAAGATAATGAAAGGGACAGACAAGATAGAGGCAGAGAGGTTGTTTCCACTGGTCGGGGAGACTAGAACTAGGGGGCACAGCCTCAAAATACAGGGGAGCCAATTTAAAACCGAGTTGAGAAGGAATTTCTTCTCCCAGAGGGTTGTGAATCTGTGGAATTCTCTGCCCAAGGAAGCAGTTGAGGCTAGCTCATTGAATGTATTCAAGTCACAGATAGATAGATTTTTAACCAATAAGGGAATTAAGGGTTACGGGGAGCGGGCGGGTAAGTGGAGCTGAGTCCACGGCCAGATCAGCCATGATCTTGTTGAATGGTGAAGCAGGCTCGAGGGGCTAGATGGCCTACTCCTGTTCCTAATTTTTATGTTATATTCACAACCTTTTTGGCCTTGGACTGGAGTGGGTGAATACATTTGTGCTCACTTTAGCCCTCTCTTTACATGCTTTCAAATCTACCCCAACCCCAAAGTGCTCCCAGAATCCATACTGCAAACCCACAGTATTCCTTCATGTCTAGAGACGTACAAAAGAAAGATATGGAGTTGAGGAGAGAATTATAGAATACTTTAAAAACAAATCAAAAATGTCAGAGCGATATAGGCATTATATGACGGAGAAAGTGAGCGAATGAATGTGAGCAGAAGACAAAAGCCACTTTTTGGTCTTTTAATTTAGATTCCAAGGACCCTGCCATCAGAGCCAACTGACTTCATTTATGATGTTGAATCCAATAGCAGCAGACCTTCACATGCAGTTTATTTTGATTTCATATGTTTCTTGCCAATCCATGGAAAATGGATGCAACAGCATAAATTCTGAAAATCAGGGCATGGATCCCACGATTCAAATTAAAAACCGATATAAAATACGGAGTGACTCCTGCCATCCAACCCGAAGCTGTGCAGAAGCATTCTGCATATAACTGTCAGGTCTCAAATTTTAAAAATAACATTCACCACAACAGACAGAGAATCTGAGAAGTGCTGAAGCACATCACCAATAAAGTTTCATTGTTAGAAATTCCCAATTTACCTTCCCTATGATTGTTACAGGAATCTCCGAATGTTTCCAGTCTCAGGACAATAATTTGCTAAATATTAACAAACCCAACTACCCGTAGGCAAAAGATACGGTGCTGGAGCCAGATATCACCCACCTGAAAACTGCCGACTCTGACCAACCACAATTTAGTGCACAAACAAGTGGCTCATAACTGAATAAATTCTACAATTCACACAATTAATAAGTTAAACTACAACTGAACAAGATTTTTTTTTTAATCCGCTTCTTCATTCCACCTTTTCAGAAGTCCGGCGACAAACAAAAAAACCGGAACTGCGCATGCACAGCTACTTCCGGTTCGTTGGCAGCAGTTGCGTCTTATAAAATATAATTGCAAGGATGCTTTTTTTGTTCTTGAGCAATGCCACAGGAGAACAACTATATTATGTGTCACCTGTATAACACTCCTGTGATTAGAAAATAGAATATCTTCCAACCTCACCTTCAGCAACAACACAAGAGATCGTCCTAATAAGCACTGAAAGGGGGAAGGGGAAGAAAGAACAAAAGGGAAGATCTGTGATAGGTTGGAAAATAGGAGAGGTTCGAGAGAGAAAAGGGATGATGGCCCAAATTCAAATGGTAATGCCAGGAGTTAGAAAAACATTAGTCAAGATAGGGTGTGATTGGCTGGATAATGACCAGCTGCCATTAGAGACAAGGAGAAAAAAAGAGACAGGCTGGGGGGGGGGAGGCAGAGTTGAGTCCAGAAGGCTGTAAAGTGCCTAATCGAAAGATGAGGTGCTGTTCTTTGAACTAACTCTGCTTTCTCTCCACAAATGCTGCCTGACCCACTGAGATTTCCAGCATTTTCTGTTTTTATTCCCGATTCCAGCATCCACAGTAATTTGCTTTTGTACGCGAGATCATCTCGTAGTTTGTGAAAGTCTTAGAAACAATTCACACATGTTTAACCCAATAATACCAAATCGTTATTAGATGTTTATTTTATGATACAGAGCAAGTCAATTGTTGACTTTCAAATGCAGAAATATGCTGATATCCAATGGGCTAATATATATATATATATTTTTTAAAAGTTAACATGCAAGTAAAATACAAATATACAGGGACATTCTTGGCAGTTGAATCTTACCAGCACATTTCTTTTAAATACAAATAAAATTGTTTTTGTTAATATTAACAGTAAATTTTAATTTTAAAACTTTTGAGCAATGAGAATAGCTATCCGATGACTATTTGTGGCCTAATCATCAATCTTACAACACAATTTTGAATTTACAGAATGAATGTGAACTAAGATATTTGCTGCCACAGGGCAAAGGAATTAATGAAACACCAATCACCATTCCCTTACATCGAATATACGGCACAGAATTAGTCCATTCGGCCAACTAGTCCCTGCCGGTGTTTATGCTCCACTCGAGCCTCCTCCCGTCTTTCCTCATCTAACTCTATCAGCATATCCCTCTATTCCCTTCTCCCTCATGTGCCTATCTAGCCTTTCCTTAAATGTATCTATACTATTCCCTGTGGTAACAAGTTCCACATTCACACACCACTCTCAGGAAAGAAGTTTCTTCTGAATTCCTTATTTGATTTGTTGGTGACTATCTTATATTGATGACCCCTAGTTTTGCTCTTAACCGCAAGTGGAAACATTATTTTTGTGTCTACTCTATCAAAATCTTTAGGTCACCCCTCATCTTTCTCTTTTCAAGGACTGGGAGAAATTTAGAACTCAGCAGAGGAGGACAAAGGGTTTGATTAGGGCAGGGAAAATGGAGTATGAGAAGAAGCTTGCAGGGAACATTAAGACGGATTGCAAAAGTTTCTATAGATATGTAAAGAGAAAAAGGTTAGTAAAGACAAATGTAGGTCCCCTGCAGTCAGAATCAGGGGAAGTCATAACGGGGAACAAAGAAATGGCGGACCAATTGAACAAGTACTTTGGTTCGGTATTCACGAAGGAGGACACGAACAACCTTCCGGTTATAAAAGGGGTCGGGGGGTCTAGTAAGGAGGAGGAACTGAGGGAAATCCTTATTAGCCGGGAAATTGTGTTGGGGAAATTGATGGGATTGAAGGCCGATAAATCCCCAGGGCCTGATGGACTGCATCCCAGAGTACTTAAGGAGGTGGCCTTGGAAATAGTGGATGCGTTGACAGTCATTTTCCAACATTCCATTGACTCTGGATCAGTTCCTATGGAGTGGAGGGTAGCCAATGTAACCCCACTTTTTAAAAAAGGAGGGAGAGAGAAAACAGGGAATTATAGACCGGTCAGCCTGACATCGGTAGTGGGTAAAATGATGGAATCAATTATTAAGGATGTCATAGCAGTGCATTTGGAAAGAGGTGACATGATAGGTCCAAGTCAGCATGGATTTGTGAAAGGGAAATCATGCTTGACAAATCTTCTGGAATTTTTTGAGGATGTTTCCAGTAGAGTGGATAAGGGAGAACCAGTTGATGTGGTATATTTGGACTTTCAGAAGGCGTTCGACAAGGTCCCACACAAGAGATTGATGTGCAAAGTTAGAGCACATGGGATTGGGGGTAGTGTACTGACATGGATTGAGAACTGGTTGTCAGACAGGAAGCAAAGAGTAGGAGTAAATGGGTACTTTTCAGAATGGCAGGCAGTGACTAGTGGGGTACCGCAGGGTTCTGTGCTGGGGCCCCAGCTGTTTACACTGTACATTAATGATTTAGATGAGGGGATTGAGTGTAGTATCTCCAAGTTTGCGGATGACACTAAGTTGGGTGGCAGTGTGAGCTGCGAGGAGGATGCTGTGAGGCTGCAGAGCGACTTGGATAGGTTAGGTGAATGGGCAAATGCATGGCAGATGAAGTATAATGTGGATAAATGTGAGGTTATCCACTTTGGTGGTAAAAACAGAGAGACAGACTATTATCTGAATGGTGACAGATTAGGAAAAGGGGAGGTGCAAAGAGACCTGGGTGTCATGGTACATCAGTCATTGAAGGTTGGCATGCAGGTGCAGCAGGCGGTTAAGAAAGCAAATGGCATGTTGGCCTTCATAGCAAGGGGATTTGAGTACAGGGGCAGGGAGGTGTTGCTACAGTTGTACAGGGCATTGGTGAGGCCACACCTGGAGTATTGTGTACAGTTTTGGTCTCCTAACCTGAGGAAGGACATTCTTGCTATTGAGGGAGTGCAGCGAAGGTTCACCAGACTGATTCCCGGGATGGCGGGACTGACCTATCAAGAAAGACTGGATCAACTGGGCTTGTATTCACTGGAGTTCAGAAGAATGAGAGGGGACCTCATAGAAACATATAAAATTCTGACGGGGTTAGACAGGTTAGATGCAGGAAGAATGTTCCCAATGTTGGGGAAGTCCAGAACCAGGGGTCACAGTCTAAGGATAAGGGGTAAGCCATTTAGGACCGAGATGCGGAGGAACTTCTTCACCCAGAGAGTGGTGAACCTGTGGAATTCTCTACCACAGAAAGTTGTTGAGGCCAATTCACTAAATATATTCAAAAAGGAGTTAGATGAGGTCCTTACTGCTAGGGGGATCAAGGGGTATGGCGAGAAAGCAGGAATGGGGTACTGAAGTTGAATGTTCAGCCATGAACTCATTGAATGGCGGTGCAGGCTAGAAGGGCCGAATGGCCTACTCCTGCACCTATTTTCTATGTTTCTATGTTTCTAAAAGAGGCCCAGTTGTTCATCCTTTCCTGATAGGTATAACCTCACAGTTCTGTATCATCCTTATAAATGCCTCTATACTTTTTATAATATGGTGACCAGCACTGTACACATCTCCAAATGGCTATGTAAAGGGCAGCACCGACTTGAGGGAGAAAACAAAGAAGGAAGGAATGAAGGAAATACATTTTAGTGATGTTAGTTGAGAGACAAATGCTGGTTAGTACACCAGGAGAATTTCCCTGCTCTTCTTCGAATAGTGCCTTTTCTGTTCACCTGGGAGGGCAGATTGGACCGCCATTTAATGTCTCATACAAAAGACAGCAAGGCCGAAATTGCCCTCCACCTGCTTGGGGCGCATAATTCGAATTATGACCGCCCGGCGGGAGTCAGAGGGAAGAGCCGGACAATTCTGCTCTTTACCTCTGACACTGCCCCTCGGCGCTTTGGGGCCGGATCGGGTTCGGAACGAGGCAGTGACGACGTCAGCGTGACACAGACATGCCACGTCGCAACATCCTGCCCTTCACTTAAAAGGTGAGGGACGCTGAGAGGCCTATGTCAAGCCCACAGGGCCATCGGGGAGGGTTTCGGCCAGGCCAGTGGCCTGGTACCCAAGAGGGGGTGCTGGGCTGGGTGTTGGCGGCCCTGCCGTACCAATGGCTGCCGTTGCCCAGTGCACCCTCCGCTTTAAGGGCGGCCGAATCACCCTGCCGCTTTACGCCGCGCAAAGCTGTCGGGCGCACTGACCGGTGGTGGTCGCGCCGGGCGGTAAGGGGCCGGCACGCGGCTGACAAGCAGTTTGAACGCAGGGCAGGGCGGAAACACGGGGTGCCGTCCCCGATCCGGGGGCAATTCCGGGTGGGCCGCATCATCCGCTTGCTGCCGGTCGGAAAGGCTGTAGCGCTGTACGGGCCTTAAAAAAAAAAAGGGGCAATTTCAGCCCCAGCATCTCCAACATTGCAGCACTCCCTCAGTACTGCACTGAAGTATCAGCCCAGAATATGTGCTCAAGTCTTGAACCCATGACCTTCTGCCTCAGAGGTGTGAGTGCTACCACTGAGCCAATGCTGAAATTCAGCGCTGGGGTCGAAGTTCGCGTTTGTGAGGTTAAGTTGACGTTGCACGCCGATTGATGTCACAACCCTGCCATTTTGTTTGGGATCGCAATGCCAGTTACCAGCAGCACAAAGGCAAGGACCAAAATAGCAGCAGCCGCGGGACCCGCCACCAGCTGGCGAAAGAGCGGCGGCCGGCATTTTAGCGGCATTTAATGGTGCTACGGAGTGGCGCTAAGGCCACAAATTTCTAGCCCAGTGTGCTGCCGGGGAGACTAGAGAGGGAAAAGTGGAAACATCTATTCCTATACTCATTTCTCAAAAACAACTTTCAGTTAACAGGATAGGTGTGTCAAATTACAAAAAAAATTATAGGATGCCTTTCAATCTTCAAAAAATATATTAGTAATCCGCCGCTTTATAAACTTACTCAGAACAAACATCTAAACAAATTAAGCCTTAAAATCAAATCAAATAAAATGTCTCCATTTAAAAGTAGATCTAACTCACAACTCTCAACTGCTGCATCTACTTGTTCCAAAGCACATATGCATTACTTATTAATATGTTATCCTTTTCGTAATCTATTAAAATTAATGGAATTGTTAAGACCTAAAAAAGGTACATGTACTCATTGTAATGACACTGGGTGTAAGATTTCTGAATCTCTCTGGGCTTACATTTGACAGTGAGACGATTCTTTCCAAACAATTAGAAGAGTTTATTAAAAACATACACACATGCACATTAACAGCAGTAATCAGTTATCTTAAAAAGACACACATATGCACATTGCCAATAGTTGTCAATTGTTAGAACAGAGTTACAATGAGGTTATAATAAGGAGTGATATACATTATGTTCCTTTTGCTGGCTGGTTTGGACACACAGCTTGCTGTTTTAGCTGGTCTTCTGGGATTTAAAAAAAAATATTTCAAAATATACTTTATTCATATAAAAATTTGCACAATACTTTGGAAAGCAGTTCAGTACATTTGGATGCGGTCAGCAATTCCATGCAATACATTTGGATGCTGACGGCAGTTCCGTTCAATACATTTGCTTGCTTTACATTTTGAGCTTCAATTCAGTACAATCCAGGATACATTGCAATAGCCATCAAATTACGTTACATGTGGCACTATACGGTACACGGAATGGGTGAGGGTACAGTTACATTTCTTTGCAACATACATTACTAAACAGAACTTGCATTATACATGGCACTACATAGGTGTTTTCAGATCATGGTGCTCTATGTATACAAAAAGTTCATAAGTACAGCCCGAGGGGAGTTTTATAGTGATTCCAGCCCCTGGGTTTACCGTGGTAGAAGGGCTTTAAACTGTGGCCCTTCCCCACCGTGCCTTTGCGGCGACTGCACCAATTTTAAGTGCGTCCCTCACCACGTAATCCTGGATCTTGGATTGCGCCAGTCTGCAACACGCAGACGTGGACATCTCCTTCCTCTGGAAGACCGCCGAGTTTTGTCAAGACCAAAGTGCGTCTTTCACCGAGTTGATGGTCCTCCAGCAGCAGATAGAAACATAGAAAATAGGTGCAGGAGCAGGCCATTCAGCCCTTCAAGCCTGCACCGCCATTCAATGAGTTCATGGCTGAACATGAAACTTCAGTACCCCCTTCCTGCTTTCACGCCATACCCCTTGATCCCCCAAGTAGTAAGGACTTCATCTAACTCCCTTTTGAATATATTTAGTGAATTGGCCTCAACTACTTTCTGTGGTAGAGAATTCCACAGGTTCACCACTCTCTGGGTGAAGAAGTTTCTCCTTATCTCGGTCCTAAATGGCTTACCCCTTATCCTTAGACTGTGACCCCTGGTTCTGGACTTCCCCAACATTGGGAACATTCTTCCTGCATCCAACCTGTCCAAACCCGTCAGAATTTTAAACGTTTCTATGAGGTCCCTTCTCACTCTTCTGAACTCCAGTGAATACAAGCCTAGTTGATCCAGTCTTTCTTGATAGGTCAGTCCCACCATCCCGGGAATCAGTCTGGTGAACCTTCGCTGCATTCCCTCAATAGCAAGAATGTCCTTCCTCAAGTTAGGAGACCAAAACTGTACACAATACTCCAGGTGTGGCCTCACCAAGGCCCTGTACAACTGTAGCAACACCTCCCTGCCCCTGTACTCAAATCCCCTCGCTATGAAGGCCAACATGCCATTTGCTTTCTTAACCGCCTGCTGTCCCTGCATGCCAACCTTCAATGACTGATGTACCATGACACCCAGGTCTCGTTGCACCTTCCCTTTTCCTAATCTGTCACCATTCAGATAATAGTCCGTCTCTCTGTTTTTACCACCAAAGTGGATAACCTCACATTTATCCACATTATACTTCATCTGCCACGCATTTGCCCACTCACCTAACCTATCCAAGTCACTCTGTAGCCTCATAGCATCCTCCTCGAGATGATGTCCGTCTCGGTGTGTGTCCCTGGGAACAGCCCGTAGAGCACACAGAGTCCTGTGTTACGGAGCTGCTTGGGATGAACCTCGACAGTAACCACTGCATCTCCTTCCAGACCTGCCTTGCAAAGGGGCAATCCCGAAGGAGATGGCGGACAGTCTTGTCCGCACCACAGTCAACTCGGGGTCAGAGTGCCGTGTCTCTGAAACCCTGGCTATGCATGAAGGATCTGACGGGTAGGGCCCTCCTCACCGCCAACCAAGCTACGTCTTGGTGCTTGTGTGAAAGCTCTGGCGATGAGACGTTCTGCCAAACGAGTTCGACAGTTGCTCGGGGAACCACCCGATAGGGTCCACCCTCTCCTTTCGTAGGGCGTCCAGGACCTTACGTGCCAACCAGTGCTTTATAGCTGGTCTTCAGGGATGTCTCGTGCCATCTGTCCAAGAGAGAGAAGAGAGAAGGGAAAAGTTCCTGGCTTGCGTTTTTTATATTCCTCAAGGCCATTGTCCTCAGAAAGCCTCCCGATTGGACTTTGGTTCCAGGGCAGCTTCGTATTGGCTCTCCTCACACATGTGGTTGTCTGGTCTGGCTCAGCCATCTCTGATTAGTTTAAATGGCTTCCACACACAAAACCTATGCGGCAGCTCTGGGGGTTTTCATTTTGTTTCTTACAAAACTTAGCCCATGCTGGCAATATGTGGGCTTCCATTTTATCTCAACACAAACAGGCCTTTCCATTAATCTACACTTTTAACATTTATACATACACAGTCAATTTTAATCATTAATAAACACTTTAATTCAGGGCTTGCCTTTCAATTGCAGTTTTAATGGAAATCTCCAGCACCACTGAGTTTGTTAAATTTATCTGTCTAGTTCTTATTTAAAAACAATAAAAGCACATGTGCAGCAGACTTTGCACAATGTATACTACTTCTTCACTGCTCAGGGCACCACGCCACTACAGTGGGATGGAAAACAAAACCCACCTGAATTTTATGTGTTGCCAATTTATAAATCAAGCAAGTTACCGTACCCCAACTAATAGAAACAGACCCCCAAAAATGATGTCTTCATGGACAAAACACTCCAGCTGAAAGAGACAAGGGCCCAGAAGTTCAACCACACATGAAACTGGGTGCAGGGATCACATGAAATTGGCGCTGGTGGTTCATTATCATGGGTCAGTTGGGCAGCCATGCTGCTTGCCTGTTTGGGGGGGTGCAGGAAATCGGGCATCTCTGATGCCACTTAAAGGCAACCATCACCTTAGGGAGGTGAACTATGGTTGCCGACACCAAGAAAAGTGCTACATGGCTGAAAAAGTTCAAGAGATAGTTCTCCGATGCAGTTTTGGAGGCTCTCATCCAGGTGGGAAGAAGGAGGTCCTGTTCCCCCTGAAAGGGAGGGGGGAGGGGGGGGGGTAGAGAGGGAAGTGGGTAAATAGTCCTCCAGGCAACACCTTCATCACCAGTGAGAAGAGGTGGCTGAGGAGGCCAATGCCAGCTTATTGCAGCTCCCAGGACATGGCTGCAATCCTGAAGTAAGTTTAATGATATCCCTAGCGTTGTCAAGGTAAGAATTCTACCTCTCGACTCAACTGTTCTCTCCTCAACCTGCAGCCACACTAACACTCTCTTCCCCCGCTTCTCTTCACTCTCCTACAATCACTGCACCACACCACCTTCCTCCTCCTTCATGCACCACTATTACAACCTTCACTTACTCACACCTTGCACAGAACATCTGTACTATTCAACCATATTCTGGCTGTCACTAACACACACACTTTTTTTTCATGCACACAAATCAGGAAGAAGATGGTGATCGGAGACGCCAGAGGCCACTTGCACACCCTCTCCCCACTCAAGGAAGACATGCTGGAATCACAGGCAGGGTGCGAGTGATGACCTTGGCAACAATGGAGGAGATATTGCGCATGGTCTCTTCACACATTACCATCTTTTCTCCTTCTCACTTCTATTTCACTCTACACAGTCTGCACAACAAACTGTAGCTGCACTTAGCAGCCACTCATCTCTCTCGGTTCTCCTTTCAAACTAAAAGATTGCACTTGGCTCTTTTTTTCATTCACTGCAGAACAGCATTTTTATTTTTATCGAAGTGGCTGTCTGTTATGCTCATTCTTTCAACCAGTTTCTGTGTACAGTAATTACTCAATGGCTTTCCCCCATTGCTTATAATCATTTATCTAATTAATGAAATGAACATAGGTGAATCAAAAATACTGCATCGTTAATATAACTTGGATAAGAGGGATATATGTGACAAAGATCCAGGATAAATGTATTAATAAATCAGAAAAAGAACCTCAGACTATTTCATTCACAGATGAGAAATGTTTTTATATATTGTGCATGATGGAAGAAATCAAAATAAGGAAGTTGCTTCCATCTGGTATATCAAAACCACAACTCATTGCTTACTGTTACAGAAAATGCCACACCAACTCAACTTAATTGCAAGGTGAAATATCTGCTAACTGGCTCCATCTCAGTGGCAACATCAATTTGGAACCGACAATTGTTATCTGTTTGCGCTAGTAAATACGTCAGTACAGTGGTGAAACCAGTACCAGTTGCAAATGGTGTGGTTTCAATACAGCTCTGATCTTCAATAGGGTAAACACTTTTGAACCAGGTGAAGCGAGACTCTGCCATGGTTGATCCGGTAACAGTGCAGGAAAGAGTTACGGGTTGGCCAGCTTTAGGGCTTTTTGTTTGGCAAGTTATCCTTGACACCTCATCAAAATTATCTGTTGGAATAAAATTTGAAATAAATAATGTAAAACCCTTAATAATGTGACAAAATATTGATTTTATTTTATACTGAATGCACAAGGAAAGTTGGTGGTTCCAGCAGAAGAGCTCTGTACTCCTAGACAAGGGCCCTTTTTAATTTTAATCCCAACTACTTCTGACATTTGAAATCAGCCTTCAATTGGCATTTCTTGCCTAAAAGCTTGGAATCAGGTGGAGTACACCATGGCCACGAAATATTCTACGAGAGATGAGCCATTTTTACCAGGAGTAACTGATGCCCCTCCACAATTTACAAGCCTTGATGTCTAAGAAGAGCGCCAATAAATACAACAACGACCACAAAAGCAGCCAAAGACCATCCAGTTATCCTTCTGTCTCAGTGAAGTAGATCTGGAGTTGAAGGGATAATGGAGACGGGGCCATGGAAAGGGAAGCAAGCAAAGATATTCAAGAATGCAGGGACAAGAAGGAAATCTGATTTTCAAATGGGAATAATTAGAGTGTGAGATTAATGTGCTATACCAAAGGTTGTGTTGGAGAGGAATTTGGAAAGGGAGGGGGTAAATCCAGTTGTTGTGGTCCATGTTGGAACAAACAACATAGTTAGGAACAGGGAGGAGGTCCTACTGAAGGATTATCAAGAGTTAGGAGCTAAATTTAAAAAGCAGGGCCTCGAGGGTAATAATCTCTGGATTATTGGCTGAGCCACGTGCAAATTCGAATAGAAGCAGTCAGATCAGGAGAATTAACACGTCGCTAAAGGGCTGGTGTAGGACAGAGGGATTCCTTTTCATGGGACACTGACACCAGTAATGGGACAGGAAGGAGCTGTACCGATGGGACGGACTCCACCTGAACTGAGATAGAAAGGGTAAAAAGGGAGGTGGCAAAGGCTTTAACCTAATAAGGTGGGGGGAGGAATCTGCAAGAAATGAAATCAGCCTAAATATAAACAAAACAGTAAAGGAGAGCATAGGAAAGAGTAAAGTAAGGGAGGACATTGATGGGCAGAGACTAGATAGAGTAATAGAACAGGAGAGTAAAAAGATGCTTAAAAATAAAGTGAAAGGAACTGATATTGAAAATGAGTTAAACACTCTGTATAGCAATGCACACTGTCTTTAATAAAACAGGAGAGCTGGAGGCAATAATGCTTTGCAAGGAATCAGACATAGGAGGGTTTACTGAGAAATGGCTATAGAAAAATCAGTACTGGAACTAAACATTGCAGGGTATAACATAGAGAAGGAAAAGGGAGAGGTGGAGTAGCTGTACTTATTAGGGATAACATAATGGCAGTAGAGAAAAGTGGCGCAGCTATCAGCAAGACAGAAACAGAATCCACGTGGATAGGGATACGAGACAATAAAGGATCAATCACACTAATAGGCGTAGTCTATAGACCACCTAATAGTGGAAGGGAGGTGGAGGAAGAAGCATGCAAACAAATTAGGGAAATGAGTAAAAAATAATAATCATGGGTGATTTCAACTACCCCCATATTAATTGGACAGAAGAGTTAGGTAAAGGGGATAAGGGAACAGAGTTCCGATAATGTGCACAAGACTCTTTTCTAACCCAATATGTAAAAGACCAACAAGGGAGGATTTGCGATTGGATCTAGTAATGAGGAACGAACCAGAGCAGTCAAGACAAGTAAAGATAGGGGAACATCTAGGCAATAGTGACCATAATATAGTACACTTTAAGATAGTGAGAACATAAGAATTAGGAACAGGAGTAGGCCATCTAGCCCCTCGAGCCTGCTCCGCCATTCAATAAGATCATGGCTGATCTGGTCGTGGACTCAGCTCCACTTACCCGCCCTCTCCCCATAACCCTTAATTCCCTTATTGCTTAAAAATCTATCTATCTTTGACTTGAAAACATTCAATGAGCTAGCCTCAACTGCTTCCTTGGGCAGAGAATTCCACAGATTCACAACCCTCTGGGAGAAGAAATTCTTTCTCAACTCGGTTTTAAATTGGCTCCTCCGTATTTTGAGGCTGTGCCCCCTAGTTCTAGTCTCCCCTACCAATGGAAACAACCTCTCTGCCTCTATCTTGTCTATCCCTTTCATGATTTTAAATGTTTCTATAAGATCACCCCTCATCCTTCTGATCTCCAAGGAGTAAAGACCCAGTCTACTCAACCTATCATCATAAGGTAACCCCCTAATTTCTGGAATCAGCCTAGTGAATCGTCTCTGTACCCCTTCCAAAGCTAGTATATCCTTCCTTAAGTAAGGTGACCAAAACTGCACGCAGTACTCCAGGTGCGGCCTTACCAATACCTTATACAGTTGCAGCAACACCTCCCTGCTTTTGTACTCCATCCCTCTCGCAATGAAGGCCAACATTCCATTTGCCTTCCTGATTACCTGCTGCACCTGCAAACTAACCTTTTGGGATTCATGCACAAGGACCCCCAGGTCCCTCTGCACCACAGCATGTTGTAATTTCTCCCCATTCAAATAATATTCCCTTTTACTGTTTTTTTCCCCCAAGGTGGATGACCTCACACTTTCCGACATTGTATTCCATCTGCCAAACCTTAGCCCATTCGCTTAACCTATCCAAATCTCCTTGCAGCCTCTGAGTCCTCTACACAACTCGCTTTCTCACTAATCTTAGTGTCATCTGCAAATTTTGTTGCACTACACTCTGTCCCCTCTTCTAGGTCATCTATATATATTGTAAACAGTTGTGGTCCCAGCAGTGATCCCTGTGGCACACCACTAACCACTGATTTCCAACCGGAAAAGGACCCATTTATCCCGACTCACTGCTTCCTGTTCGCCAGCCAATTCTCTATCCATGCTAATACATTTCCACTGACTCCGCGTACCTTTATCTTCTGCAGTAACCTTTTGTGTGGCACCTTATCGAATGCCTTTTGGAAATCTAAACACACCACATCCATTGGTACATCTCTATCCACCATGCTCGTTATATCCTCAAAGAATTCCAGTAAGTTAGTTAAACATGATTTCCCTTTCATGAATCCATGCTGTGTCTGCTTGATTGCACTATTCCTATCTAGATGTCCCGCTATTTCTTCCTTAATGATAGTTTCAAGCATTTTCCCCACTACAGATGTTAAACTAACCGGCCTATAGTTACCTGCCTTTTGCCTGCCCCCTTTTTTAAACAGAGGCGTTACATTAGCTGCTTTCCAATCCGCTGGTACCTCCCCAGAGTCCAGAGAATTTTGGTAGATTAGAACGAATGCATCTGCTATAACTTCCGCCATCTCTTTTAATACCCTGGGATGCATTTCATCAGGACCAGGGGACTTGTCTACCTTGAGTCCCATTAGCCTGTCCAGCACTACCCCCCTAGTGATGGTGATTGTCTCAAGGATGTAAGTATGATGAAGACAAGGGTAATAGATTGTAGAAAAGCTGATTAAGGTGCTGAGAATAGAATTTGGGAAAATAAAATGGATAACAAACAATGACATAGAACAGCAATGGGGAACATTTAAAATGGTGTTTAACAGAGTCCAGGAAAAATATATTCCATTTAAAAAAAAAAACAAAAGCAGCACTAATTGGACAACATGGATGAATAAAGCCAGAAGGGAAAAATTGAGGATAAGGAAAGAGGCATACATTAAGTACATGGTAAGCAGGAAAGAGCATGATAAGGGAGAATATGAAGAGATTGGGAGCTAAATCAAAAAATACTTAGGGAGGCAAAGAGGAGCTATGAAATTAAATCATCAAGGAACATAAAACAAAATAGTAAAATATTTTATAGGCACATAAATTTTTTTTTTAAGTCAGGATGGGAATAGGGCCACTAAGTGATGGACAGGATAGTACCACAAGCAACAATCAAGAAATGGCATAATTACTTTGCTTCAGTATTTACTAGGGAGATAGAACAGGCAGACATGACTTTGGATCTTGAGATTAGTAATGAAATAAATGCATTTAAAATAAAAAGGATATATTAAATAAACTATTCAAACTCAAAGAGGAAAAGACTCCTATCATGATGGATTAAATCATTTTAAAAGAATCTAGAGAAGAGATAGCAGAGGCATTACTACACATATTCTATAATAATTAAAAAAAAAAGGTATAGTACCACAGGACTACTGTAAAATTAACGTAATAACTATATTTAAAGGAGGGAGATGGAACATCTCCAGGGAACTATAGACCAGTCAGCTTAACATCGGTGATAGGAAAAATAATGGAATCCCTAGTAAAGGAGAAAATTGAAGAACATCTAGAAACCAAAAATAGAATAATGAATAGTCAGCATTAATTTCAAAAGGGCAAAGTTTTGCTGGACCAACCTCATTTTGAAGCGGTAACAGATTAGACAAGGGTAATGTTGTAGATGTAATTTATCTAGATATTCAAAAGGAATTTGATAAGGTACCACATAATAGACCAATGAATAAAGTCAGAGAATGCGGAGTCAGGGAACAAGTAGCAGATTGGATAGATAGCTGGTTTCAAGCCAGAAAGCTGAGATATAGGATAAAGGGTAGCTATTCATAGTGGCAGAAGGTGGGTGGTGGTGTTTCTGAAGGATCAGTGCTGAGACCACTGCTGTTCGCAATTCATATTAACAATTTAGACTTTGAAATCAAGAACACAATTTCTAAATTTGCGAATGACACCAAATTGGGGGAGGGGGTTATAGTCAATACTGAGGAGGACTACACCACATTACAGGAGGACATTAATAAACTTGTAGAACGCGCAGATAATTGGCAAATGAATTTTAACACAGATAAATGAGAGGTATTGCATTTTAGTAGGAAGTGGGCTCACTTAATACTTGGCGGGGGTGGGTCTGGGTGGTGTCGATGAGCAAAGAGATCTCAGAGTACAAGTGCACAAATCGCTAAAAGTAGCAACACAGGATAACAAGACCATAAAAAAGCAAACAAAGCACTAGGGTTTATATCTAGAGGGATAGAATTGAAAAGTAGTGAAGTTATGCTAAACTTGCATTGAACCTTGGTTAGACCACTTGGGAGTACTGTGTACAGTTCTGGTCGCCATATTATAGAAAGGATATAGAGGCAGTGGAGAGTGTGCAGAGAAGATTTACAAGGACGATACCAGAAATGCGAGGGTATAACTATCATGAAAGGATGAACAGGCTGAGTCTCTTTTCGCTTGAAAAAAATAAGGGGTGACCTAATAGAGGCCTTTAAAATTATGAGATATTTTGATAGAGTAGATACAGAGAGTGTTTCCACTTGTGGGGAAGAGAATAACTAGAGGCCATCAATATAAGATAGTCAACAAATCAAATAAGGAATTCAGAAGCAACTCTTGACCCAGAGGGTGGTGAGAATGTGGAACTCGTTACCGCAGGGAGTAGTTGAGGCAAATAGTATAGATGCATTTAAGGGGAGGCTAGATAAGCATATGATGGCAAAGGGAATAGAGGGTTATGCTGATAGAGTTAGATGAGGAAAGACGGGAGGAGGCGAGAGTGGAGCATAAACGCCAGCATGGACTGGTTGGGCCGAATGGCCTGTTTCTGTATCGTATATCCTATGAAATCCTATACAAGTGCGCTGGCAGCTGGCATACAGCGCCCCACACTTGCCCACCTAAATAGAAATATTTGGATTATTCTGTATAATAATCTGAAATGCCACACTGACAACCAAACATGCACAAAACAGGAAATTCTTAAAATGAACACTTTACCGTCATCTTTTTCTATATTGCTATAAATCGCGTCGTCTCCATTTATAGCACCAATCTCGTCTTCATTTTTAGCACAATCTGAACAGAAAAACAAGTTAGTTAAATTTGAAATTAGTCAAATTAAATAGGCACTTCCATTGTTAAGAGCATTAAGTAACTCATCTAATAGTATTGAAAATAACTGAACTCACCCAAGATTAACTATTCGCAGCATTAATGCAAACAATCTTGTTTATTCAAGATAACATTTCAATGTGAAATAAAAATTTAATTGACTGTTTTGTTGAATTCAAAGCAATCAATATTGCAGTCATAATAATTTTAATGAAACGGTTTACTTTGAATCTGACTCCAATAAAACAATATTCACCTTTAAGGAGTAATTTGAATTTTTTCTCTTGAATTTCTCGTGTTGCTTTGTGAACCACCTCACAGCTGACGAAACAATCATGATCATTTTTAGTTGCAATAAATTGTGTGCTCGTAATGGATGAAAAGAGACAATCATCAGCAATCACAGGAGGGGTGTTGGTCACATTCGAACAAGGTTTCCCATTTTTAAACCATTTTACTGTGACTTCAGCAGGAGCATAGCTTGTCAATGAGATACTGCATGTTGTGTCCTGATTAACGGCAGGCAGTTCTGGATCAGTTTTAATATCGGACAAATTAGGAGAAAAAGCTGAAAAAACAAATAGAAAGTACACGCGTGTTTAGTCGTTGAAGTAAACTGATTAATTTTTAATGTGAACAAAATAAAAAAGAAAGGGTGCTTGTATAGTTTGAAATATACACAAATTAATTAAGGAAAAATTAAGATCTAATTAACCTGTTCTTCAAAACCCCTGTCATCAGAATTATTGGAATTTTTCTATTTATAGCTCACATATTTACATAAAAGACTCTTTTAAGAACATCACTGATCTTAAAAGTGAGGATGATGGTAGGGCGTTTTGGTGTACCACTTCACGGCAGCACTGAGTGAAAGAGCAATTTACCCATGGGTGTCAAAGGGACTCGCGAGCAGCAAAGGTCACCAGACTATTGCCTCAGAAAGGAAGTAGAGTCTCACAAAAGTAAAAAGACCAAAACAAAACTCAATTGAAAATCCTGATAATTTTAGTTATTTGATCCAAATCCTGCTCGAGGTATCTATACTAAATGTTTGGGGGTGAAATTTGATAATGCTAAAAAAAAAGGGCGCAGGCATGGCGATGCAATATATGCCCACGCACGTTCAAGAAGCACAGGTAGCATGTCAATTTGGTGCTGTCTGCTATTACCATGATAGGAGCGCACAGCTTAGAGCGGAATGAGCTGCTGACAGGCTGTGCTCAGAGGGGGTTTAAATTCGTGCCGCAGGAGCGAAACTAGTTTTACTTAAAGCAAGCCTGCTCCTCTTCAAGACAGTCTGCAGCTCTTAAAGCTGAGCTGCCTTCTGCAGATAAATAATGTTAAAAGTGCTTCAGCACTCATACAAATGGCTCAACAGGCCAGGGAAAAGACACCCAGGGTCTCGGATGCAGCGCTCGAATTTTATGCAGGGGGTCAACACTGGGAGAGAGATCCTCTACCCACAGGGGGCAAGAGCCCCTTCAGAAAAAAGGATGTGGGACCAGATCGCTGAGGCCATCACAGCCAGCAGTGTCACCCCTCCCAGGACCTAACTCCAGTGCTCAAAGAAGTTTCATGACCTCAGACCAGTGGTCAAGATCAGTGAATGCATCTCCAAAAGTCATCTCCTACCAACTGCACCACTAGCCTCATACACTGCTCAATGTACAACTCCCCCACACCCCAAAACTCACCTACCAACAATCTGTACCAGTCACGAGGCACACCTCACATTCCTAGCTTCAGCTCACCCCTTGAGGGGATGGTGCTGACCATTCTTGGCAGGGGCATGGTTGAGCTACTGGCCAACAGCGGGGTTGAAAGTATACAAGATGCTGGTATCCTCAAACTTTATCCTTCTTCTCACATCTCACTTTCCCTTCATCCCACAATCTTTTCTGATTTACAAGCTGCACATAGTGTAAGCATGCACTTCTTTGTTTATCTGCTCCCCTCACCACAATTCCACCATTGTGCCTTCCTCATTTAAGACACACAAGAAATCCAGCCTGCCCAGCCAGTAGTTGACCAAGAAGAGTGAGAGGAGAATGGAGGAGGAGGAACACTGTCACATGATTTCACACTCCCAGCCACCAGCTTCTTGAGGTCCTCCTGCAAGGCCATCTGCAGTCTTCCCCACTGCAGCCTTCCAATGGCCATGCTGCAGTCACTGGGGTAGACTGCATAACATCACTAGAATATGCAACGGCACACGCAAATCAGTCACTAAGTGAAGGCACAAGGATAATTAGTTAATTTTTAGATGTAATATTGGATATATATATGGATAAAGTTGGATTGAAAAGTTTGCTTTGTGATGGCTTTCTTTCAGCATTGTGGTCAAGAGAATGCTGTGATGGTCAGTAACAGAGGGAAGGTAAACAGTGGGACAAATGTTGAACAGGGAATTGTGGTTGTGTTCACTGGTACCGCAGGTGAATGAATTGATCCCGGATATCCCGACGAGAAAGGAGCTGTCTGGGTTGCCTCCATCCTTCTCTTCTGCTTTTCCACTTCTGCTTCCTCTCCCACTGCGAGCAGCTTGTTCCCTTTGCTGCTACTGCTTCATCGCCATGTGATGCTGCAGCCTAAGGTGAACTGCAACTGAAGACCCCACAACTGAGAGTAAGTGGTCTTCTCAGAGGCCTTCCTATAAGAGCCAAAGCCTTGAAAACATCCAACAGCACTCCCTGGTACACTTGAACAACTATTTCAATGTATTGCACTGCGCCACTGCTCCAAAAAAATGTAAAGAAGTCAGTCAAAAAGCAAAAATCTAAACTTACCTGAAAGTGTCTCTGTTGTATTGCTGCACACACATTCTTCAATGCTGTTATGTATTTAACCCCTTGTAACCTGTATTACACTACCACCAGAGGGCCTACCTGTTGGAGTCCTAAAGGATCCCAATATCCCTTGGGAGCACGGTATATAAGCAGGCCACCCATGAGGTACCTACACTCTGGAGTCTTATTAAAGAAGCTAAGGTCACACTTGCTCATTGTACACAGTACTCAGCTTCATTCTTTATTATGAGTGTACTAACTGGTGATGAGGTAACGAACAACCACGCGAAAATGCAAAAAACAGTTGGTATCCTGGAGAAGTTCTCGGAAGGGAGGCCTTCGTGGAGAGACTCGACCAATACTTTGTGGCCAACGAGCTGAAAGGGGACGAGAACACCACCAAACGAAAGGCGATCCTGTTAACTGCCTGTGGGGCAATAACCTATGGCCTCATGAAGAATTTCCTAGCTCTGGCAAAACCAACAGAGAAATCTTATGAAGAATTGTGTACGCTGGTCCGGGAGCACCTCAATCCTAAGGAAAATGTTTTGATGGCGAGATATTGTGTCAACGGTCGGAGGGCATGGAACTGGCGAGCTATGTCGCCAAACTAAGGTGCCTCGCAGGACATTGGGAGTTTGAGGGATTCCTAGAACAAATGCTTAGAGACTTTTTTGTACTGGGCATTGGCCATGAGACAATCCTTCGCAAACTGTTGACTGTAGAAACTCCGAACCCAAGTACAGCCAAAACGATAGCCCAGGCATTTATGTCCACCAGCGACAACACCAAACAGATTTTGCAGAGTAAAGAAGTTTCGGCCAGTACTGTGCATAAAGTAACGTCGGTTTCGAGCAGAAATAGACATGGTAGAACGTGCACGCCGGCTGCTGCTGCCTGACCTCAGGTGACCCAGAGTCCGCCATCAATCGTTAACACCTTGTTGGAGCTGTGGAGGTGATCATCGAGCCCATCAATGCCGCTTCAAGCACTATGCGTGCAACGGTTGCAGAACAATGGGACACCTCCAGCGAATGTGCAGGCGAGCTGCAAACCACCACGTTGCAGAGGAAGATTGATTCACTATGGATCCATCTGAATTGGAGACTCGTACCGAGGAGGCAGAAGTGCACGGGGTACACACATTCACCACGAAATGTCCAGCAATAATGGTGAAAGTTGAACTGAACGATATTCCAGGATCTATGGAACTGGACACGGATGCAAGTCAGTCCACAATGAGTAAAAAGGCCTTCGACAGGCTGTGGGGCAAAAAGGCATCCAGGCCCAAGTTCAGCCCCATTCACAACAAACTAAGGACTTACACGAAGGAACTAATCCCTGTAATTGGCAGTGCAGAAGTCAAAGTCTCCTGTGATGGAGCAGTACACGAACTCCCGCTGTGGATTGTGCCAGGGGATGGCCCCACGTCGTTCGGCAGAAGCTGGCTGGGAAAAATTCGCTGGAACTGGGACGACATCCGAGCGCTTTCGTCCATCGACGACGCCTCATGTGCTCAGGTTCTGAGCAAGTTTCCATCGTTGTTCGAGTCAGGCATTGGAAGCTTCTCAGGGGTGAAAGTGCAGATCCATTTGGTTCCCGGTACACGACCCATCCGCCACAAGGCACGGGCGGTACCGTACATGATGCGTGAGAAAGTGGAAATTGAGCTGGACAGGCTGCAGCGAGACGGCATCATCGCGCCGGTGGAATTCAACAAGTGATCCAGTCCAATTGCCCCGGTACTTAAAGAGGACGGCACGGTTAGAATTTGTGGGGACTATCAAGTAACGATTAACCCTTTTTCACTACAGGACCAGTACCCGTTACCCAAGGCAGACGACCTATTTGCGACCCTGGCTGGAGGGAAGACGTTCACCAAGCTGGACCTGACCTCGGCCTACATGACGCAGGAGCTGGAGGAGTCTTCGAAAGGCCTCACCTGCATCAACACACACAAAGGTCTGTTCATCTATAACCGGTGCCCGTTCGGGATTTGGTCGGCCGCGGCAATCTTCCAACGGAACACGGAGAGCCTGCTAAAGTTAGTTCCTCGCACCGTGGTTTTCCAGGACGACATACTGGTTACAGGTCGGGACACCATTGAGCACTTGAAGAATCTGGAAGAGGTTCTTAGTTGGTTGGATTGAGTGGGGCTCAGGTTGAAACGCTCGAAGTGTGTTTTCCTGGCGCAAGAGGTCGAGTTCTTGGAAAGAAGAATCGCGGCAGACGGCATCAGACCCACCGACGCCAAGACGGAGGCCATCAAGAATGCGCCGAGACCATAGAACGTGACGGAGCTGCGGTCGTTCCTGGGACTCCTTAACTATTTTGGTCATTTCCTACCTGCTAGAACCCCTACATGCGCTACTGCGCAAGGGAGACGACTGGGTGTGAGGGAATTCACAAGAGGCTGCCTTTAAGAAAGCCAGAAATCTGTTGTGTTCAAACAAACTGCTTGTCCTGTATAACCCTTGTAAAAGATTACTGCTAGCTTGTGATGCATCATCATATGGGGTCGGGTGTGTGTTACAACAGGCTAACGAATCGAGGATCTTGCAATCGGTCGCTTATGCGTCCAGGAGTTTGTCCAAGGCCGAAAGGGCCCAAAGCATGATTGAAAAAAAGGCTCTGGTGTGTGTTTATGGGGTAAAAAAAAAGCCTACCAGTACTTATTTGGCCTCAAGTTTGAGCTTGAAACTAACCACAAGCCATTCATATCATTGTTCTCTGAAAGCAAAGGGATTAACACCAATGCCTCTGCCCGCATCCAAAGATGGGCGCTCACGCTGTCGGCATACAACTAATCCGTCACAGAACGGGAACAGAGAACTGCGCAGAAGCTCTCAGTCGGCTGCCATTGCCCACCACCAGGGTGGAAATGGCACAGCCAGCTCATGGTCATGGAGGCATTCGAGAATGAAAAGTCCCCTGTTTCAGCCCGCCAGATCAGGACCTGGACCTGCCAGGATCCTTTACTGTCCTTGGTAAAAAACTGTGTCCTCCATGGGAGCTAGTCTAGTGTCCCAGCGTGGTCTCGCCCAAGAAAGGCAGAGATATGTTTATATGTGAACTGCACAGCACCCACCCAGGCATTGTAATGATGAAAGGCATAGCCAGATCAAATGAGTGGTGGCTCGGCATTGACTCAGATTTAGAGTCACGCTTGCACCAGTGCAATACTTGCTCTCAGCTGAGCAATGCACCCAGAGAGGCACCGCTACATTTGTGGTTGTGGCCCTCCAAACCGTGGTCGAGGATCCATGTGGACTATGCGGGTCCATTTCTAGGCAAAATGTTTTTGGTTGTCATGGATGCTTACTCAAAATGGATTGAATGTGTGATAATGTCTGTAAGCACGTCCACTATTGAAAGACTACGAGCCATGTTTGCCACGCACGGCTTGCCTGATGTCCTAGTCAGCGACAATGGGCCATGCTTCACCAGAGAAACATAGAAAATAGATGCAGGAGTAGGCTATCCGGCCATTCGAGCCTGCACCGCCATTCAGTAAGATCATGGCTGATCATTCCTTCAGTACCCCGTTCCTGCTTTCTCTCCATACCCCTTGATCCCTTTAGCCGCAAGGGCCATATCTAACTCCCTCTTGAATATATCCAATGAACTGGCATCAACAACTCTCTGCGGCAGGGGATTCCACAAGTTAACAAGTTCTCTGAGTGAAGAAGTTTCTCCTCATCTCAGTCCTAAATGGCCTGCCCCTTATCCTAAGGCTGTGTCTCTTGGTTCTGGACTGCCCCAACATCGGGAACATTCTTCCCGCATCTAACCTGTCCAGTCCAGTCAGAATCTTATATGTTTCTATGAGATCCTCTCTCATCCTTCTAAACTCCAGTGTATAAAGGCCCAGTTGATCCAGTCTCTCCTCATATGTCAGTCCCACCATCCCTGGAATCAGTCTGGTGAACCTACGCTGCACTCCCTCAATGGCAAGAACATCCTTCCTCAGATTAGGAGACCAAAACTGAACACAATATTCCAGGTGAGGCCTCATTAAGGCCGTGTACAACTGCAGTAAGACCTCCCTGCTCCTATATTCAAATCCCCTAGCTATGAAGGCCAACATACCATTTGCCTTCTTCACCGCCTGCTGTACCTGCATGCCAACCTTCAATGACTGATGAACCATGACTCCCAGGACTCGCTGCATCTCCCCCTTTCCTAATCTGCCGCCATTCAGATAATATTCTGCCCTCATGTTTTTGCCCCCAAAGTGGATAACCTCACATTTATCCACATTATACTGCATCTGCCATGCATTTGCCCATTCGCCTAACTTGTCCAAATCACCCTGCAGTCTCTTGGCATCCTCCACACAGCTCACACCACCACTCAGTTTAGTGTCATCTGCAAACTTGGAGATATTACACTCAATTCCATCATCTAAATCATTAATATATATTGTAAAGAGCTGGGGTCCCAGCACTGAGCCCTGCGGCACTCCACTAGTCACTGCCTGCCATTCTGAAAAGGACCAGTTTATCCCGACTCTCTGCTTCCTGTCTGCCAACGAGTTCTCTATCCACGTCAGTACATTACCCCCAATACCATGTGCTTTGATTTTGCACACCAATCTCTTGTGGGACCTTGTCAAAAGCCTTTTAAAAGTCCAAATACATCACATCCACTGGTTCTCCCCTGTCCACTCTACTAGTTACATCCTCAAAAAATTCCAGAAGATTTGTCAAGCATGATTTCCCCTTCATAAATCCATGCTGACTTGGACCAATCCTGTCACTGCTTTCCAAATGCGCTGCTATTTCATCCTTAATGATTGATTCCAACATTTTCCCCACTACTGATGTCAGGCTATAATTACCCGTTTTCTCTGTCCCTCCTTTTTTAAAAACTGGTGTTACATTAGCTACCCTCCAGTCCATAGGAACTGATCCAGAGTCGATAGAGTGTTGGAAAATTACCACCAATGCATTTCTAGGGGCACTTCCTTAAGTACTCTGGGATGTAGACTATCAGGCCCTGGGGATTTATCGGCCTTCAATCCCGTCAATTTCCCTAACACAATTTCCCACCGAATAAGGATATCCTTCAGTTCCTCCTTCTCACTAGACCTTCGGTCCCCTAGTACATCCGGAAGGTTATTTGTGTCTTCCTTTGTGAAGACAGAACCAAAGTACTTGTTCAATTGGTCTGCCATTGCTTTGTTCCCCATTATAAATTCACCCGAATCCGACTGCAAGGGACCTACGTTTGTCTTCACTAATCTTCACCAGTGCTGAATTCAAGGAATTCATGACCTGCAATGGGATCAAACATGTCACATCTGCCCTGTTCAAGCCCGCATCCAACGGCCAGGCAGAACGGGCAGTTCAGACCATCAACCAAAGCTTGAAACGTGGGACGGAAGGCTCCCGAGTGCTGCTCAGCTACCGCACCAGACCCCACTCACTCACCGGGCTGCTCATGAAAAGGGCGCTAAAAACAAGGCTCTCTCTTGTCCACCCTGATCTCCATGGAGAGCAAGCGGCATCAACAAAGTGTGTAACATGTCTGTGCAAATTTGTCACGTGATATTGAGATCAATGATCCTGTGTTTGTGCTCAATTACGGACATGATCCCAAATGGCTCGCTGGCATGGTCACAGCCAAAGAGGGGAGTAAGATGTTTCAGATCAAACTGGCCAATGGACAAACGTACGGAAAACATTTGGACCAAATCAAATTGCGGTTCACCAACAGCTACGAACAACCCGAAAAGATATCACTAACTCTGGCCCTCCAACACACACACAAGTGGCAACTGACATCATGGTTGACCACGAAGCCGAACTCACCAACCCCAGCAAGGCCGGCTGCCCAACAGCCCAGTGAAGAACTGACCAACCCATCCACACCCGCATTTGTACCGAGACGATCGACAAGGGAGCGAAAAGCCCTAGATCGTCTCACCTTGTAAATAAATGTACTGTTGACTTCACGGGGGAGTGATGTTATGTATTTAACCCCTTGTAACCTGTATTACACTACCACCAGAGGGCCCAGATGTTGGAGTCCTAAGGGATCCCAGCATCCCTTGGGAGCACGGTATATAAGCAGGCCACCTACGAGGTACCTACACTCTGGAGTCTAATTAAAGGAGCTAAGGTCACACTTGCTCATTGTACACAGTACTCAGTTTCATCCTTTATTATGAGTGTACCACATGCATGGTTTGGAGAGGGCGGTATTAAGAGCAGTGACGTCCAAAATTACGGATCGTACGTCAATTCAGGTGTTGCACCCAGACTGATGTCACGATATGGATCATCTAAATATCTAGAGTGAGCGCAGGCAACAGCAGCACTGTGGGCCTGCCCAAGATGGCGGCTGCTGCGTTCCGTGCTGAAAGCGGGCGGCCGCCATTCTTTCTTCCAATCTGGCCTAAATGGCTGACTCTAATTTTGAGTCCATTATTTTTTTTTAAAAAGTTGAATCAAGGACCAAATGCTGGAAATTCAGCCCACTGATATAGTGAGGTAAGAAAAAAGGTTCAGAACTTTTAATTTAGCTCTTAGAAATGTAATTACTTTAAAAGATGCATTTAATTTGCAATTATATTTTTTCAGTGAATATAAACCATATATCCATCCTTTTCGTAACTTCAGTTGAAGTTGTCTTGCACCATTTGTCCAATTCAAATTTTCTCAGAGCTATTTATTGCGAAATGTGCCCTGCCCCACACCCCCATGTCCAGCATCAAGCAGAATCCTGCCAGATTATTTCTGTGTGACCTAGTAAAGTGCAGCAAAATAATCCCAAACATTTAAATATAAAAGTGGAATTTTTCAAACTGGAGGAAGGGGAGAAGGATCAGGGTGAAACATACCTGGAAGTGGTAACATTGCCTTTTTTACAATTGGTTTCTTTAATTTAGCATGATTCACATGGAAGGAAAATTCTTGAAATAAATCTCGTGCAGTTGGTATTAGTTGCAAGCGGGAAGACAGCCGATAACATCCATTTTCCTCCCTCTTGGGTTCTCCATGTTTGATTCCTTTGAATATCATTTCTCCTTTTTGCATCCAAGTTGCACTGATTTCTTTGGGGGAAAAGTTACTGATATTGCAGATAAGAGTAAGATCTGTGCCATACATAGGATCTGGTGGGTCACATTTGATGTCTTCAACAGATGGAATTCCTGTTTAAATTGCATGAAACCACAGTTGATCACAATATTGAATAACCTTCATGCTTAAAGATCAAAAAGGGAGGTTAAAAAGAACTGTCTCTTTCTCCTCCCCCAAATGATGGATATTTAAGAAGACAGCATCCATCAAATCTATCATTGTGCAAATTAGACTTTGGGGGTGAATATTAACTCCAAAACACAGGTGAGTTAGGGTCGGGTGGCAGGTTAAAGCATTAAAAACCTGGATCTCAGACTCCAGCCCACCTCCACCCCACCCACTTCCAGTTTTAATGGAGGCAGGATGGGAGGTGAGCAGCCAACTAGCTCCCAGGGTTGGCACTTTAAATATTATAAATGAGGCTAGCAGCCTCAGATTTAATCTGCTGTGCTGGTTTAACTGTGGCAGTCGCGGTTCCCGGGCCTCGGGATTTCCGGCAACTGCAAAGAGGCAAGGACTGCCTTAGGGAGAAATCCTTGTGGGCCGGAAGGAGTAGGGAGTGCTTCCTCCTGGCCCAAATTCCCCCAGCATCAGTCCCCCTGCACCTCCCCAACCCCACCATATAACTCCCAGGTCGGAGGTCGGATTTCCACCCCACCCCCCCCGTTCCACCTCAGATTGTACTCCACCTCCTGGAGTCAGGGATCGGACACCTCGCAACCACCCCCACACCCCGGCCCACCACCTCGGGGTCAGAGCTCACACCTACCTGTGGTTCAACATCTTCTCCAGCATTCCTCATCTGACTGGAAACCAGCCTGTCAAACGGACTAACCACCGGGCGGCGAACCTGTTTGTGACATTCCACGCACGCTTTGGAGTTAAACCTCCACAGTTTATGGGGAAACCTGGAGTTCCGGGTTTCCAGCGCTCTACCAGCACTCACCACCATCCCCCTCCCTGCTCCCAGCGGGTCCAAACGTAAAAATTCCCGTCTTAGTTTCAAAGAAAGTGATAACATTTTTAAAAACTCTTTACCTTACAAAACATTTTGCTGCTGATTTAATAATTACAGCTATGTTGGGATGCCACCAACTTAGGACCAATGGAGCTACTGAGAGGAACTCTGGAGTCACAGGCAAACAAGAAATGCAAGTGGCACTGTTGCTGAAGATATTGTGGATCACCAAAAGAGGTAGTTAAAGCTTGGGCCTCCAATGGCAAAGCGATTATCATTTTCAACGTAAACACAAACCAGCTTCCTGCAGGAGGCAGCCAAGTTGCGGGCCACTAGCAGAGATTGATGTTTGAAGGTCTTGTGGTCACCATGTTTATAAAAGACTTCACGAGGATACAGACAGTCTGTTGAAATGGGTGGACATGTGGCAGATGATATTTAACGCAGAAAAGTGCAAAGTGATGCATTTTGGTAGGAAGAATGAGGAGTGACAATATAAACTGAAGGGTACAATTCTAAAGGGAGTGCATGAACAGAGAGACCTGGGGCATATGTGCAAAAATCGTTGAAGGTGGCAGGGCAGGTTGAGAAAGCGGTTAAAGAAAAGCATATGGGACCCTGAGCTTCATAAATAGAGGCGTAGGGTACAAAAGCAAGCAAGTTATGAAGAATCTTTCTTAAACACTGGTTCGGCCACAACTGGAGTATTGTGTCCAATTCTGGGCACCGCACTTTACGAAGGATGTGAAGACCTTAGAGAGGGTGTAGAAAAGATTTACAAGAATTTACCAGGGATGAGGGACTTATGTGGATAGACTGGAGAAGCTGGAGTTGTTCTCCTTAGAGCAGAGAAGATTGAGAGGAGATTTGATACAGGTGTTTAAAATCATGAGGGGTCTAGACAGAGTAGATAGAGAGAAACTGTTCCCATTGGCTGAAGGGTCAAAAACCAGAGGACACAGATTTAAGGTGATTGGCAGAAGAACCAAAGGCGACATGAGGAAAAACATTTTTACGTAGCAAATGATTTGGATCTGGAATCCCTACTGAAAGGTGGTGGAGGCAGATTCAATCGTGGCTTTCAAAAGGGAATTGGATAAGTACCCGAAGGAAAAAAAATTGCAGGGCTACGGGGAAAGAGCAGGTGAGTGGGACAAGCTGAAGGGCTCTTGGAGAGCTGGCATGGGCTCGATGGGACGAATGTCTCCTTCTGTGTTGTAACCATTCGATGATTCTATGGTTTATCCTCAACGATCACCAATATGCTATTAGTCTCGTCCTATGATATTTGTCTTATCTGACTACGAGCCTCTATTAATATAAACAATGCCAATTTAATTAATTTGAAACAATCAAATTTGTCCATTTACAAAATAATCTTTTCAACATTCCATAATTGGGACTATGAAGTTGCACTTCTTGTTGAAACAATATTTACCTTTCATCTTCAAAAGATAACTGGATGAGACAGGCTTGTTTGAAGTTTCAGAATGAAGGATTTGCATTTTGAACTCATTTCCATTGTCCTCATCAGTTGGTTTGAATGTTCTTTTGGAGGTTACAGAGAACAAACCAGTGACTTCATCCAATTTACTTCCTTCTGTTTCAACTCCATCATTAGTTTTCTCAAATGCTTTGAACCAGAATATTTGATGGTCTGATGGAAAGAAGCCATATGCTTTGCAGGAAAGTGTGACACGTTGTCCCACCTCTGGGTAAAGCGGATCTGATTTAATTGCTTCTACCTTTGGCATCGACACTGTAGTCATACAAAAGAAACAGTGTTAAAGAGATTGTGTAACAGAGAACATCACAAGTTAAAAAAGTCTAGTAGGCCTTGATAAATTTTAAACTTTGATTTATTGAATGACTATCCTTTTTCTCTGTCCCTCTTTCTTCCCCCCCACACTGTAATACAGTGCCACTTTGCAACAATGGTAATTTGACAGTGACATTTCACTTTGCTAATCCATGGGGGCCGAGGCATACTGTAGCACACCAGCTAGCTGATTCCACTTCTGCAACAGAAATAAGATCAGCTAACTCAGGGATCAAACTTGCAACCTTATAGTTCTCTCTGGCTCAGGCCCAAATCTGACGGTGCATTTTCCCAATGAGCTAATAGGGAGCTTCAAACAATCCTAACCGACTCTATTCAGCTTGGTTCAGCAGTACCGCTCCTGCCACTGGAGGTGGTCTAGGTTCTAGCGGCATTCTAGGACCTGAGGAAATAATTTATGCCGACAGGTCAGTACAATGCTGAAAGAGCAGTGCAGTACTGAAAGAGGTAGACACAAAAGATCTCATGGCACTTTTCCAATGAGCAAGGACTTCGCCTGATGTCCTGGACAACATTTCGACCTCAAATAAAATCACCAAAAAAAGATTAACTGTTCAGTCATCACATTGCTGCTTGTGGGACCATATCGTGCAGAAATTGCCTACCATGTTTGCCTACAAAACAACAAAGATTACACTTCAAAAGTAATTAATTAGCAATCAAATGTTTATGGACTTAAATTGGACAAGAAAGGCACTGTATAAATGCAAGATTTTTCTTTCATGGCATTGTTCTTAGTTATCCTGTGCTTTTATTTCATTTATTGATCTTCTTGGAGTATTTTTCACAGACTGCAAAAAGATCAACTCGGATTTTCTCATTTTGCTAAAATATCGAAAAAACAAAAAAGTTAACTTTATTTTGTAGGTGACAGCAAGATTTCGATTTAATTTATTTTGGTTCCTTTATTCCCGTTGTCTCCAATCGGATCACTCCAGGTAATGGGCCGTCACTAACAGACCTTTGCCAATGCTGAAATCGCCCAGTAGAATTGGTAGTCACCAACTTAAATCTGTATATTAGTTTCAGTTTATTAATATTTCCCAATTAACAAATCATTACAGTTTATGCATTGTTAAAATCAAACCAGAATATTAGTCGATTATGCCCCAGATTTTGCTGTCAAAATATCATCATCATCATAGGCGGTCCCTCGAACAAGGAGGACTTCCTTCCACGAGAGTTCAGATGTTTCAATGAAGGACCCGATGTTCCAGTCCTGAACTCCAGTTGAGGGGGTGGAAGATGCCTGTGCGTGGATTTTTTTAATGTGTGGTGACCGTTGCACATCAGCCACCACACGGGCTTGACAGAGCTAGGCCATTATCCAGTGGCAAGGATTAACCAGGACGACTGGAGACCTGCTCTGTTGCACGGACCTAGTGCACACACATATCGCAGTGTGGGCTGGCCCGTGCTGCCCCTGGGTCCTCGGCTCTTCTGGGCCCCGTACCATCATTCGCTGCACCTCCACCACGATGTCAAAATAACAATGAAGCTAATGATGCTCACTATTATTTATGTACAGCAACTTTAGGCGAGGGGTAGAGGAGTGGTTAAACTCAAATATCCAAAAGTTGCTGTCTTGAGTTGCCTTTAGATTTGTGAAAACGGCATCTCGTCATTTGCTCACCACTGAATGACATGAAGTTGCAGTATTTGCGCAGTAGATCCGAACTAAACCCGCCACAGAAAGTTAGGTCTGGTCTGAAGTGACGCAAGGAACCCGTCTTGGAGCCATTTAAGTTCCGTGCAAATTTAATTCAGACAAAGGGAGCTTTTTAAGCTGTCTGAGATGCTTTTAGCAATGTATTAATTATGACCAGTTTTGGTCTCCTAACTTGAGGAAGGACATTCTTGCTATTGAGGGAGTGCAGCGAAGGTTCACCAGACTGATTCCTGGGATGGCGGGACTGACATATCAAGAAAGACTGGATCAACTGGGCTTGTATTCACTGGAGTTCAGAAGAATGAGAGGAGATCTCATAGAAACGTTTAAAGTTCTGATGGGTTTAGACAGGTTAGATGCAGGAAGAATGATCCCAATGTTGGGGAAGTCCAGAACCAGGGGTCACAGTCTAAGGATAAGGGGTAAGCCATTTAGGACCGAGATGAGGAGAAACTTCTTCACCCAGAGAGTGGTGAACCTGTGGAATTCTCTACCACAGAAAGTTGTTGAGGCCAATTCACTAAATATATTCAAAAGGGAGTTAGATGTAGTCCTTATTACTTGGGGGATCAAGGGGTATGGCGAGAAAGCAGGAATGGGGTACTGAAGTTGCATGTTCAGCCATGAACTCATTGAATGGTGGTGCAGGCTAGAAGGGCCGAATGGCCTACTCCTGCACCTATTTTCTATGTTTCTATGTTTCTATGACCAATCTACCTCTCTGGCACTGAAAAATTATTACAAATGTGGAGTCTCATTCCTTCAGATATTAATTATTGGAAATTTTAAAAATGTAAAATGTGATTTTTTTTTTAAACTTGTCTCTTTTTTCTCTCTTAATCCAAACTTTCTTGCCCTCTCTTTCTGTACCTGTACAAAAAGGGCCATTGTACAGCAAAATTCTAAAAGGACAGAGGGTGTTAAAAAAACAAGCCTAAAGGCTTTGTGTCTTAATGCAAGGAGTATCCGCAATAAGGTGGATGAATTAACTGTGCAAATAGATGTTAACAAATATGATGTGATTGGGATTACGGAGACGTGGCTCCAGGATGAGCAGGGCTGGGAACTCAACATCCAGGGGTATTCAACATTCAGGAAGGATAGAATAAAAGGAAAAGGAGGTGGGGTAGCATTGCTGGTTAAGGAGGAGATTAAGGCAATAGTTAGGAAGGACATTAGCTTGGATGATGTGGAATCTATATGGGTAGAGCTGCAGAACACCAAAGGGCAAAAAACGTTAGTGGGAGTTGTGTACAGACCTCCAAACAGTAGTAGTGATGTTGGGGAGGGCATCAAACAGGAAATTAGGGGTGCGTGCAATAAAGGTGCAGCAGTTATAATGGGTGACTTTAATATGCACATAGATTGGGCTAACCAAACTGGAAGCAATACGGTGGAGGAGGATTTTCTGGAGTGCATAAGGGATGGTTTTTTAGACCAATATGTCGAGGAACCAACTAGGGGGGAGGCCATCTTAGACTGGGTGTTATGTAATGAGAAAGGATTAATTAGCAATCTCGTTGTGCGAGGCCCCTTGGGGAAGAGTGACCATAATATGGTGGAATTCTGCATTAGGATGGAGAATGAAACAGTTAATTCAGAGACCATGGTCCAGAACTTAAAGAAGGCTAACTTTGAAGGTATGAGGCGTGAATTGGCTGAGATGGATTGGCGAATGATACTTAAGGGGTTGACTGTGGATGGGCAATGGCAGACATTTAGAGACCGCATGGATGAACTACAACAATTGTACATTCCTGTCTGGCATAGAAATAAAAAAGGGAAGGTGGCTCAACCGTGGCTATCAAGGGAAATCAGGGATAGTATTAAAGCCAAGGAAGTGGCATACAAATTGGCCAGAAATAGCAGCGAACCTGGGGACTGGGAGAAATTTAGAACTCAGCAGAGGAGGACAAAGGGTTTGATTAGGGCAGGGAAAATGGAGTATGAGAAGAAGCTTGCAGGGAACATTAAGACGGATTGCAAAAGTTTCTATAGATATGTAAAGAGAAAAAGGTTAGTAAAGACAAACGTAGGTCCCCTGCAGTCAGAATCAGGGGAAGTCATAACGGGGAACAAAGAAATGGCGGACCAATTGAACAAGTACTTTGGTTCGGTATTCACGAAGGAGGACACGAACAACCTTCCGGTTATAAAAGGGGTCGGGGGGTCTAGTAAGGAGGAGGAACTGAGGGAAATCCTTATTAGCCGGGAAATTGTGTTGGGGAAATTGATGGGATTGAAGGCCGATAAATCCCCAGGGCCTGATGGACTGCATCCCAGAGTACTTAAGGAGGTGGCCTTGGAAATAGTGGATGCGTTGACAGTCATTTTCCAACATTCCATTGACTCTGGATCAGTTCCTATGGAGTGGAGGGTAGCCAATGTAACCCCACTTTTTAAAAAAGGAGGGAGAGAGGTAACAGGGAATTATAGACCGGTCAGCCTGACATCGGTAGTGGGTAAAATGATGGAATCAATTATTAAGGATGTCATAGCAGTGCATTTGGAAAGAGGTGACATGATAGGTCCAAGTCAGCATGGATTTGTGAAAGGGAAATCATGCTTGACAAATCTTCTGGAATTTTTTGAGGATGTTTCCAGTAGAGTGGATAAGGGAGAACCAGTTGATGTGGTATATTTGGACTTTCAGAAGGCGTTCGACAAGGTCCCACACAAGAGATTGATGTGCAAAGTTAGAGCACATGGGATTGGGGGTAGTGTACTGACATGGATTGAGAACTGGTTGTCAGACAGGAAGCAAAGAGTAGGAGTAAATGGGTACTTTTCAGAATGGCAGGCAGTGACTAGTGGGGTACCGCAGGGTTCTGTGCTGGGGCCCCAGCTGTTTACACTGTACATTAATGATTTAGATGAGGGGATTGAGTGTAGTATCTCCAAGTTTGCGGATGACACTAAGTTGGGTGGCAGTGTGAGCTGCGAGGAGGATGCTGTGAGGCTGCAGAGCGACTTGGATAGGTTAGGTGAGTGGGCAAATGCATGGCAGATGAAGTATAATGTGGATAAATGTGAGGTTATCCACTTTGGTGGTAAAAACAGAGAGACAGACTATTATCTGAATGGTGACAGATTAGGAAAAGGGGAGGTGCAAAGAGACCTGGGTGTCATGGTACATCAGTCATTGAAGGTTGGCATGCAGGTGCAGCAGGCGGTTAAGAAAGCAAATGGCATGTTGGCCTTCATAGCAAGGGGATTTGAGTACAGGGGCAGGGAGGTGTTGCTACAGTTGTACAGGGCATTGGTGAGGCCACACCTGGAGTATTGTGTACAGTTTTGGTCTCCTAACCTGAGGAAGGACATTCTTGCTATTGAGGGAGTGCAGCGAAGGTTCACCAGACTGATTCCCGGGATGGCGGGACTGACCTATCAAGAAAGACTGGATCAACTGGGCTTGTATTCACTGGAGTTCAGAAGAATGAGAGGGGACCTCATAGAAACATATAAAATTCTGACGGGGTTAGACAGGTTAGATGCAGGAAGAATGTTCCCAATGTTGGGGAAGTCCAGAACCAGGGGTCACAGTCTAAGGATAAGGGGTAAGCCATTTAGGACCGAGATGCGGAGGAACTTCTTCACCCAGAGAGTGGTGAACCTGTGGAATTCTCTACCACAGAAAGTTGTTGAGGCCAATTCACTAAATATATTCAAAAAGGAGTTAGATGAGGTCCTTACTGCTAGGGGGATCAAGGGGTATGGCGAGAAAGCAGGAATGGGGTACTGAAGTTGAATGTTCAGCCATGAACTCATTGAATGGCGGTGCAGGCTAGAAGGGCCGAATGGCCTACTCCTGCACCTATTTTCTATGTTTCTATGTTTCTATGTCTATGATTGAATTGAATTCACCCACTCTAATTTACACTTCCTTCTCAGACTTTGATCTGTTAATTTCACAATCATTCAATCTGACTGGTTAAGAAGATACACATTTGCTTTCCCTGTTCACTCAGGTCCCAAACATCTGGACCGGAATCTTTACCTTGGAGTTAGGTTGTGTGCGTGCATGCCGCGTAGCCCAAAAATGTTAACGGCATGTTCTGCAGTGCAAAATTTATTGAATGGCTCCAATTAAAACAGTCATGCGCATTTCTCGGATCAATTAAATGGGTCTGATGAAGTCATCGAGCATTCGTTTCCAGTAGATATTTAAAGCTGACTTGCACACTTCACATTTGAAGGTTGATATAGGAGTGCATAATTTGGATTCCAGGGGCCTCCATAACGTGATAAAACTGTGGGTCATGGAGACAAAGCAGCGGGCCACGCCAACATTAAACGGTGCCTCCCTCGAAGTTCTAGTGCTGGCAGTAAAAACACGCAGGGAGGTCCTGTTCACTGGCATTCCCTCTCCCACAGGTCCATCAAGTGCCCCCCCCACCTCCATCCCCCCACTGTCCAGCCACAGGAGCAAGATGATTCCTCAGAGGGAGCTCCATTCTCTGAGGGTGCACCATTAGCAAACTCAAGTACAGCCAGCACCAGCGCAGATACGCTTGGTGGGTCCTGTGTGAGATAGTGTAGTGTTGTCACCTGGTCTCTCACATCACGTGAGCAAGAGCAGATGGTGTTGACAGGGACAGCAGTGGAGGCTATGCGCTGGAGGGCGCAGGATACTCCAAGCTCGGCTGAGCTGCAGCCAGTTGCTTAACCTCAGGGGCCATCGAGAAAGAGAGTGATCTTGGAGGGGCAGCAACAAGTGCATGAGGCTCTGGCAGCTTTTGCATCCGCAATGTCTGCAAATGTGCAGGGAATGGAGGAGTCCATCTCCAACATGAACACCACCATCTTGCAGGTGGTGACGACGATGTGCTGTTCCATGGAAAGGATGGCCATCTGCTTGGACCAGCAAATGCGCCAGTCCAACAAGAACATGCTTCCTGTAGACAACAGATGGCAGACGCTCGTAGACCTCATCTGGAGGAGGGATATAAACATAGACTTGGGTGTTCATCGCCCCACTGATGTGCAGCAAGGTGCTCTCCAGCTCCTTGCTAGCAGGGAAGTGCAGGTGGCTCAAGGGGAAATGATGTTGAAAGGGGACATGGAAGTGGGGACTCTTTTCCCAGCGCTCACACTTCTCCCCTGTTGCCTCTCCTTCAGTTAGAGCCCCACATGCTTCCTCGGATCCCGATGGCCAAGTCTGCCCCTGGACAGTTGCAGGAGGAGCAGCCTTTGGCGGGCCCACTCAGGCTCCAAATCCCAGAGGGCGTCCACTAAAAGTATCGAAGCAATCCTAGCAGGGAAGTGAGCAGCCTGCAACTATCTCTGCTGAAGGCACAAGAGTTGTACCTTGTAGAAGCACAGGGAAAAGAAAATAGATACAATCACAGATGCACAAGTGTATGCACATGGGTGTATGAACAAATGTTAGTGATAAGTTTGTTATATTTATGACACAGATACATTTATTTCTTTGCACCACTTTCCGGTCTTGTCCATTTTTGCCTGTGACCTGGGAAATGGCCTTGTCACTGGGAGTGAATGATTAGACATTACTTAACATCGAGCAATGGCGGTTTGGGTGAGAGGAATAGCTTGGTAATTGTAGGGCTGCTTTACAGTGTTGTTGTGGTGGGGTGGGAGACTTAATATAGCAGTATAGAGAGTTGGGATAAATGGTTCATTCTTGTGTTGACAATCAGTAACTAGTGGGGTGCCTCAGGGATCAGACCCCAACTATTACAATCTATATTAACGATTTGGAAGAAGTGACCGAGTGTAACGTAGCCAAGTTTGCTGCCAAACAAAGATAGGAGGGAAAGCAATGTGTGAGGAGGACACAAAAAATCTGCAAAAGGACATAAGACAGGCTAAGTGAGTGGGCAAAAATTTGGCAGATGGAGTATAATTTTGGAAAGTGTGAGGTCATGCACTTTGGCAGAAAAAAATCAAAGAGCAAGTTATTATTTAAATGGAGAAAATTTGCAAAGTGCCCACACCTGGAATACTGTGTACAGTTTTGGTTTCCATATTTACGAAAGGATATACTTGCTTTGCAGGCAGTTCAAAGAAGGTTCACTAGGTTGATTCCGGAGATGAGAGGATTGACTGATGAGGAAAGGTTGAGGAGGTTGGGCCTCTACTCATTGGAATTTGGAAGAGTGAGAGGTGATCTTATCGAAACATGTAAGATTACGAGGGAGCTTGACAGCGTGGATGCAGAGAGGAAGTTTCCTCTGATAGGGAAGACTAGAACTAGGGGGCATAATCTTAGAATAAGGGGCCGCCCATTTAAAACGGAGGTGAGGAGGAATTTCTTCTCTCAGATGGTTGTAAATCTGTGGAATTCGCTGCCTCAGAGAGCTGTGGAAGCCAGGACACTGAATACATTTAAGACAGAGATAGACAGCTGCTTAACTGATAAGGGATTAAGGGGTTATGAGGAGCGGGCAGGGAAGTGGAGCTGAGTCCATGATCAGATTAGCCATGATCGTATTGAATGGCGGAGCAGGCTTGAGGGGCCGTGAGCCTGCTCCTATTTCTTATGTTCTTATGCGGCAGTCATAGAAACATAGAAACATAGAAAATAGGTGCAGGAGTAGGCCATTCGGCCCTTCTAGCCTGCACCGCCATTCAATGAGTTCATGGCTGAACATGCAACTTCAGTACCACATTCCTGCTTTCTCGCCATACCCCTTGATCCCCCTACTAGTAAGGACTACATCTAACTCCTTTTTGAATATATTTAGTGAATTGGCCTCAACCACTTTCTGTGGTAGAGAATTCCACAGGTTCACCACTCTCTGGGTGAAGAAGTTCCTCCTCATCTCGGTCCTAAATGGCTTACCCCTTATCCTTAGACTGTGTACCCTGGTTCTGGACTTCCCCAACATTGGGAACATTCTTCCTGCATCCAACCTGTCTAACCCCTTCAGAATCTTAAACGTTTCTATGAGGTCCCCTCTCATTCTTCTGAACTCCAGTGAATACAAGCCCAGTTGATCCAGTCTTTCTTGATAGGTCAGTCCCGCCATCCCGGGAATCAGTCTGGTGAACCTACGCTGCACTCCCTCAATAGCAAGAATGTCCTTCCTCAGGTTAGGAGACCAAAACTGTACACAATACTCCAGGTGTGGCCTCACCAAGGCCCTGTACAACTGTAGCAACACGTCCCTGCCCCTGTACTCAAATCCTCTCGCTATGAAGGCCAACATGCCATTTGCTTTCTTAACCGCCTGCTGTACCTGCATGGGTGCATTAGAGAAAGTTAAGTAAATCTGGCCATGATGAGGCCATCCTTGGCCTCCCGTGTAGCAATGTGTGTCGCTGCTGGTGCCATCTCCACCTTCGGTTCCACCTCCTGCTCGTCTTCCACCTGTTCCTCTTTCTCCTCCGAAGAGGCTGTGCACCTTGCTCATCCTGCAGCTCCAATCCTCGCTGTTGGGCTATGTTTTGTAGCATACATCATACAATGATGATTCTGGAGACCCTGTCTGGTGTGTACTGAAGGGCTCCTCCAGATCTGTCAAGGCATCTGAAGTGCATCTTCAGCATGCCAATTGTTTGCTCTATGACACATCTGGTGGACATGTAGCTGTCATTATAGCGCTCCTCGGCCTCAGTATTTGGCATCCTGAAGGATGGCATGAGCCACGTCTTCAGTGGATAGTCCTAGTCTCAGCGCCTCTGTTTGGAGGTGCGAAGAGCTGAGGGAGGACGTATTGACGCAGCATGAAAGATGCATTACAGCTGCCAGGGAATCTGGTGCACACATGCATGATAATCTTTTTATGGTTATCGATGAGCTGCACATTGAGGGAGTGGAAGCCCTTGTGGTTCACAAACACTCCTGGGTGATGATGGGGTGCCTTGATGACCACAGGTGTGCAGGCCATGATGCCCTGCACCTGTGGGAAGCCAACCAGAGCCGCAAAGCTGAGCGCCGGCTCAGTAACATTGGCTTCATTAGTAGCAAAGTTGACATAATTCTGACATGTCAAACATGGCATCGGTTACCTGGGTGATGCACCTATAGGCGGCCGACTACGAGATGCTGCAAATGTCTGCTGCAGATCCCTGGAAGGAGCCTGAGGCGAAGAGATTGAGGGCAGTGGTGACTTTGACAGCTGCTGGTAACTCGTGTCCACCAGGTCCTCTGGGCAGCAGGTCTTGTTCCAGCAAGCTACACATGTCTGCGATGATCTGGCACGATAGTCTGAGCGTCTTGAAGCACTGTTGTTCAGTCATGTCCAGGAAGCTCATCCTCTGCTTGTATACCCTGTGTTGGGGGTATCGCCATCAGCATGGTGCAGCCCTGTGGCGACCTCCTCTCTCTTGTGGAGCATCAGGTCATTGTGGAGAAGGCTGCTGTTGTGGCTGCTGTTGGTGGTGGAGTCACCTTGGTCCAGTTCTGAAGTCCAAGGTGAGACAGCATAAGTGGCAGCCATGCTGATGTACTAGATGACAGGTAAAGTGGAGATCAGAGGCCCAATCTCTCAATGTTGTGATAGTGACTAGCAATGTGGTGAGAGTGGCTTCAGAGGTTGCAGAAATGACGTGCAAATGCCTGCCAACTAAATCTCTGCACAAAATGCGGTCAGCAAGAGCCTTTCCATTAGTCAAGTAATGAGGTGTAATGTCAGAGCATTTATGTATTTTTCTCAGCTGTCAATTAATGGACTTGCACAAAGGCCATTGTTTTTCTGCCTCCACTTCACAGGCAAGGTTCCTGAGGTGCATGAATCACGTGCTCAGGAAGTTAAAGTCAAAACTTGCTGTTAAAAAGCCTTTTTAGGGTCACTCAACAAGCATTTAAGTACTTCAATGAGGTCACCTGCCTCTGCCGAGCAGATCCGTGGCGCATTGGGAAACACGCCCGAATTAAATGCGGAAGTCAGCGGGATGATGGTGGGTTCCCGACATGCTGGCAATTTTTACTGCTGACCCATCCCAAACCTGCACGCTCGGGACCGGGAAAATTCCGGCCGTGGTTTCCCTCGCTGTGATGTCACCAACCCGCACTTCCAGCAACTTGCCACGCAAAAATGTAAAAACATAATCATACATGGGCAAGTCTGACTAACTGCAGATGCCGTTAGATGTCCTGCCACAGCAAGTTATGGCCCGACATGTTTTTATAAGAAATGCTCAGAAAAAATTTGTAATAGTCATACACTGGTCAGAACTTGGTTACTTACCCAGTTTACTGAGTACCCAGTCAGTTTCCATTGGCTCGGTTAGGCTCTCATGTTCTACTTGGCATGTGTATTTCTTCTTAACATCAGCTCTGGTAGGTACAATCTTCACACTACTGGTCAAGTAATAGAGGTTATCATTTCCCAATGTTGTCTCACTAACTTCGGATGCTTCTGTCATTTTCTCACCATTTTTGAGCCACGTAACTGTGATTTCTTCGGGGTAAAAGGAACGTATTGGACATTTTAAAGTCAAGACCTCTCCTGCAACTGGTTTTTCTTCTTCATACGTTATCGTGTCCAGTTTTGGAGTGGCTGAAAAAAAAAACACACACAAAAGAAAATTACCGCAGGCTTATATACAAGCAGGTTAGAGATATTGTGGGCTAGATTCTTTGTCTATCCACAGCCAATGACCAGAAAATATAATCCGTTGTGTTCTGAAAATTCTGAAATAAGACCCAAGTATAAAATAAAAAATTGCACAATAACCTAATTTAAATCAATGACTCCAGGGCAATCAGCTAATAGGTTTCCCTATTAAATGTTTGAGTTCTGAATATTCTTGGATCTGTTCCGAATCCTTCCTTTGTAAAAATAGCACTTTCTTTAAAGAGTAATCAGGGAAATACGGCACTCAGGACACTTCACTTTTATCAGGATTTGCCAAATACAATTATCAATTCTGTTGCATTACAAAAAACAAGGAAACAGTATCTGGAAACAAAACATAATCCCATTGTTCTATACAAGGTAAATGCTGGAAATTTCAGCAGGTCAAGCAGCATCTGTGGAGAGAAACAGAGTCAACGTTTCAGGTCTGTGACCCTTCGTCAGAACTAGAGACGTTTGAGATGCAACAGATTCTTAAAGAAGTGCAGGGGCAGTGAAAGGGGGAAGTGGAGGAAAGAACAAAAGGAAAAATCTGTGATAGGGTGGAAGGCAGAAGAGATTAAGAGACAAAAGGGATGATGGGCAACAGTGAGATGGTGATAGAACAAATTAAGAGACAAAAGATGAGTCTAGATGGGGTGTGGAAGGTAGAATCATCACCAACTGCCATGGGAAAGAGAAAAAAAGGGGGGAGGGTGGGACCCAACTATTTGTACTAACAAAATGGCCGCCGTTTTGCTGATTACCACATGACCTACTGCTGATTGATCCCCTTGGAGGATAAGCTATACCCTGAAGTTTCTCTGGAATGTGTAAATGGAACCGCCCAGCCTCAGATCTGACTGACATTGCAAAGTGTAATATGATTTACTCTGACTTCAGAAGTCAGAGAGGACACATCTCAAACAATCCAGCAAAAGCCACCAAGTTCCAGCTGAAGTCCCTTTCCCCAGCGCAAGTGCATCCCTTCCCCAGCCAAGGTCCCTTTCCCCAGCGCAAGTGCTGCCACCCCCCCCCCCCGCCAGCCAAAGTCCCTTACCCCAGCGTAACGTGCTGCCTACCACAGCTAAAGTCCCTTACCCAAGCACCCCCCCCCCCCCGCCAGCCAAAGTCCCTTACCCCAGCGTAACGTGCTGCCTACCACAGCTAAAGTCCCTTACCCAAGCACCGCGCCCCCCACCTCCCCCAAAAAAGTGAATAAGTGAATAGTGACAGTGTCGTGACTTTTAGATTTTATCCATTCCAACAATGTCCCTTGTCACACATGCACAGAGCTTTCTGAGAAATCGGATATGGGTGTAAAGTGGGGGGGGGGGATTGGAAGAACGTGATCTGACTTCCCCGAGTTCCCTCTCTCCCCTCCGATCCCCGCCACCTGTGTCTCTCTCCCTCCCCCCCCTCCCCCAGGCTCTCTCTCTCTTCCCCCTCTCCTGCAAGGTAGAGGTTGGTTCGCCAAACAACAACAGTGCCACCCTTGTCAGCAGGCTTAATGACAATGTTGCCGTTGGATCTGAGAGCGAAGAGCTGCAAGTTGAGAGGGAGGTGGATTGGAGTGAGTGAGTGAGAGGAACAGAGACATTGAGATGGCCGATGTCCCTGCTCTTTTATCTCCTCCCTTTCCACTGCCCAGGGCCCCAAATACTCCTTCCAAGTGAAACAGCGATTTACTTGTACGTCTTTTAATTTAGTATACTGTATTCGCTGCTCATGATGTGGTCTCCTATACATTGGGGAGACCAAATGCAGATTGGGTAACCGCTTTGCAGAACATCTCTGTTCAGTCCATAAGCGTGACTCCGAGCTTCCAATCACCTGTCACTTTAATTCTCCGCTCCACTCCCACTCTGACCTCTCCGTCCTCGGCCTCCTGCACTGTTCCAATGAAGCTCAACGCAAGCTCGAGGAACAGCACCTCATCTTTTGTTTAGGCACTTTACAGCCTTCTGGACTCAACATCGAGTTCAACAATTTCAGATTCTAACCTCTGTTCATCTTTTTTCTCCTCTTTTTTTCTCCTCTTTCCTATGGCAGCTGGTGATGATTCCGCCATTCACACCCCACCTAGGCTCATCTTTTGTCTCTTAACTTGTTCCATTACCATCTCATTTTTGCCCATCATCCCTTTTGTCTCTTAATCTCTTCTGCCTTCCACCCGATCTCAGACCTTCCCTTTTGTTCTTTCCTCCCCTCCCCCTTTCACTGCCTCTGCACTTCCTTAAGAATATGTTACAACTCAAACATTTTCCAGTTCTGATGAAGGGCCACAGATCTGAAACGTTGACTCTGTTTCTCTCCACAGATGCTGCGTGACCTGCTGAGATTTCCAGCATTTTCTGTTTTTATTCCAGATTCCAGCATCTGCAGTATTTTGCTTTTTTGTTCTATACAAGGTATTGTCAAAAATATTACATACCTCTAATCTTTAGAATTACTTCTTCCTCTTGGTCACTGCCAGTGCACTCGTGCTGCACCTTACAGATGTACTTTGTGTCCTGGTCTTGCAGCAAATCTAGCACAATAACTAGTACACTGGTGATGTTGTATGTTTTGTCATCATACTCAGTCTCACTTATGTAGTGTTTATACTTGGACTTCTTCCCTTTGTCTCCAGCAAAGATTGTTCCCTGGCTCTGATCCAGTCGAATGATTTCTTCCAATTCATTATTCTTTCTGATTCGTTGCCATATGATAATTAATGGTCTTGGTTTAAAACCACTGATTGGACAAGTCAAGGCCACAACCTCATTATGATTGGTGTGAGGTGGCACCACAATTTTTGAAATCTTCGGTGGCACTTTGGGAAAGAAAAACAAAACAAAGAAATCACCTATTTAAACTGAAATATTTTCACGAGTTACTAAGAGCAAGAAAATATTATCTTGCTGTGAATTTTCTATGATTTAGAATCTACAGATGGCAGAACTGCATTGTCATTATTAACCACATGAATGTCACTTCAATGTACAAATACACAAGTTAACAAAAAAGAATAGAATCACATAGCATAAATATTAAGGATTAAATGCAAATGTCCATGATTTACCTCCTTTAATATCCAGTTTTACAGATTCCTTAATGGGTGACGCAAGAGTTTCATGTTTAACTTCAATAGTTAATTCAGCGCCATTATCGTTGTATACATTAGGATACATTTTGATATTGCACTTTAAGTTGAAAGTCCCATTACTGTTAATTTCATATTCTGGTTCCAAAGACTTAAAGAGTTCATCTGGTTTATAATCTTCCATAAGTAGCGTCACTTCTTCTAGTTTTCCATTGTGCTTTGCTCCTTCTTGGTTCTTTGTGATCATGTTCTGACTATTCCAGCTACAAATTTTATTTGTGTTTTGATCCTCCTTCCTCTTTAAGAATAAATCAATTCCAATCTCCTTAGGTCTAAATCCAGTAATTTGGCAATGGATGATGCTTTCCTCTAAATGGCGAATGTTTGGAGATACGCTGACGTCAGTAATTTTTGGAGTAGCTAATCAAAACAAAAGTAAATTAAAACTTGACAATCGAAATGTTCTCATTGCTTTACTCTGCTTTATTTTCTTGCTAGGATTACAGGTGTATATACAAGACGTGATATTGTGCATGTATACACAGGCAGGAGTTTCCGTAAGGTTGAGCTGTTTTTTTCCAGCACCATTCATCTGACCAGTGCAAATTACATCCAATGCAAATCTAGTTTCCTTTATCTTTTGCATTGGTTTAAAAACATTGTACTAGAAACTGCCCCCGCCCACAAAACTGGCCACACCCCCAGATTGAATTAATAACCATTGCAAGTTTCCCCTAATTGCACTCGTTTGCAGGTCTTCAAGGTGGCTCTTAAAATTAAGCATTTTTTTTTACGAGCAAGGACACTAATTGGCATGTTTTTAAAGCTTTTGAATATAATTTCTTTTTAATTTACTAAGAAACTGACTACTGTACACCAATATAACTAGCAAATGGTTTTGTATAGTTTTGAAAAGTAATTTTGAGTTATTTAAAATTGGGTTTTTAAAAAGGTGATGTCCTAGAGATTCCGATTAAAAATGCTTATTTTTTGTGATAAAACCATTTTCAGTTGTATTAAGCAAACTGCACCAAGTTACCACTCTTAAATATATCAAGGAATATTTTTTAAAGCAAAGTTTAAAAAAAAATTACATTCCAAAACGCTGCCCTATGGCAGATTTTACATTTGGCGATATGCAAATGAGTTTGACCAGAAATGAGAGAAAAAATACACTTCTCAAAACTACTGGAATTTTAGGCACAATTTGCACCTGGATTCCAATTGCGCCCAAAGCAGAAACTCCAGGCCAGGTTCTCTATCTAACACCATTATGGGAGCACAATCACCTCATTTGGGGAAAACATGCAATAAGCAGCCAAAGAATTACAAGAACACACATAGTTATTGCACAATAAAAGGGTTTCACCAGTTAATACATTACCTTTTTTTAAATATTTGAAATAAAGTACTGCAGCACCAAGCAATAGTGCACATAACAGCAATGTAACACATATACTTGCAGCAATCGCACGTGTTGAAGAAAGTTTCACAGGCTCTGAAATTTCAAACATAAATACATAAGCATTAAGACAAAAACCACGCAACAAGAAATAAATTGTCTCACTAATAGAGTTTGTTATGGCACTCCTCCATTTCTGTAAATTATAAATGAACATACTTAAAACACCATAAAGTATTGAAAGAATTTGAAACTACAGACATAGAACATAAGAAATAGGAGCAGGAATAAGTCATTTGGCCCCTCGAGCCTGCTCTGCCATTTAGTAAGATCATGGCTGATCTGATCATGGACTCAGCTCCACTCCCCACAACCCTTTATTCCCTTATCGCTCAAAAATCTGTCTATCTCCGCCTTAAATATATTCAATGACCCAGCCTCCACAGCTCTCTGGGGCAGAGAATTCCATAGATTTACAGCCCTCAAGAGAAGAAATTTCTTCTCATCTCAGTTTTAAATGGGCAGCCCCTTATTCTGAGATTCTGCCGTCTAGTTTTAGTTTCCTCCACGAGTGAAAATATCCCATCTGCATTCACCTTGTCGAGCCCCCTCATTATCTTATATGTTTTGATAAGATCACCTCTCATTTTTCTGAACTCCAATGAGTATAGGCCCAACCTATCTTCATAAGTCAATCCTCTCATCTCCGGAATCAACCTAGTGAACCTTCTCTGAACAGCCTCTGTGCAGTAAACATCCCCTCTAAGTAATGGCCTAGAAATTTCATGTGGTGAATTGCACCAATGAAAAATAAGTTGCAGCTGCCGGTGGATTGGAGAGGTATTTACACCACAATTTCATGGGTCAGCTCATTTGCATGTGTATTAGACCACTGTAAAATAGGAGTAAATTGCTATGTTGCATGGAAATTAGAGTAGTGCCTTTAAAAAGCCAGTTCTGGCTGAAGATTGCAGCAGTAGGCAAATAACGAACAGTGCTCAACTTGTATGTCATCTGATAGTTTTTGGGACACTTTACAAGAATGTTTAACACAGGAGAACCCAGCAGAGGCAGCCAAAGTCAGAGGGAGGGTATGAGACCAAGGCAGAGAAGATCATAGAATGGTTACAGCATGGAAGGCGGCTATTTGGCCCGTCGAGCCCGTGCCGGCAAACGACAGCCCCTCAGTATTGTATTGGAGTGTCAGCCAAGATTTTGTGCTCTGGTTTCTGGAGTGGGACTTGAACTCACAATCTTCTGATATCGGAGGCAAGGTTACCACCACTGAGCCATGGCTGACACAAGATGACACAGTTTCACTGAGTCCAACCTGCAAACCCTCCTCAATTAAATAAAGTACAGGAGAGACAGAATGATTTGTGTCCATGGCAGGAAACATGTTAAAGAAGACAATCATTGCATGCGGAGGGAGGCAGCACTGGTCAATGCCACAAAATGTTGAATGACTTAATCTGAGGAAACTGTGTAACATACCAGCCACAACCCCTTTCTTCTTTAGGCACCCTGGGCACTGGTATACTTTTAACCATCTAAAAGTAACAGTTGTACAACTAATCTTTCACTGTGCACCCTGATTAAGAAGAGCAGTAACACAGGATCATTAATTACATGAACAATCTGAAAACCTTTCCTGCACTTTAACATTGTGCGCTAAGTGGCTTGAGCGACCATCAACTGCAAGCCTTTGCCTAATTTATTCAATCTGCAGGAGAAAATGGCACACAATGCCAGAGAGAGACAGGCAGCAGGAGAGGGTAACATCAACCTGGAAAACCTCATACCCTACGAGATTGTAGCTGTGCACCACATGGAATGGCTTGGTGCTCTTCCTGTGGGAACTAGGAAGATTGAAGGCAAAACAACAACAACTCTGCCCTAATTTATCTTTCTTTGGCTAACAACAAAAATTAGGGAAAGCGGTAAGGGAGAGGGCATGGTCAGAAAAATGTCCTTAAATTAGACCTTCAAAGACATGGAAGGAGATAGCACAGCAGAATGATTTTAGGAATTAAATTCAAGTTATTGTGACTGAATAAATACTCCCATGGTGGGGCAGTGATTCAGAATCAGAGAAGGGGAGAATTCAGACAAGTGTGTTTGCCCACAGAAGTTTGCTTATGTCGAGTTGAGCCGGTCTGAGCAGGGATTAGTTATTATTCTGTAATGTATATAAACTATACTAGTGTGTAAGACTTGCCAGCAGGGGGCGCACCTGTTGGAGACCCAAGGGTCACCTGCACACCGGGACAAGCAAGTATAAAAGATTGTCTGCCATGCTGCTTTACCACTCTGGAGTTTGATTAAAGAGACTAAGGTCACATCAGTTTGAGCTTACAGTACACAGTCTTGTGGAGTTATTCTGAACATAACAAGTTCAATGGGATTAAGTGCGTAATAGGAGTACAAAGTATTTCAATGAAGGATCTAAAATTCCAAGTCCCGAACTAAATCGTGAAGGATGGAAGATGCCTGTGCGTGGATTTTTTTTAACGTGGGGTGGCCGTTGCACACCAGCCTCCACACGGGCTTGACAGAGTTAGGTCTTGGTCCAGTGGCAAGGATTAACCGAGATGACTGGAGACCAGCTCTGCTGCATGGACCTAGTGCGCACACATATCGCAGTGTGGGCTGGCCCGTGCTGCCCCCGGGCCCTCGCCTCTTCTGGGTCCCGAACTCGCGCCTCTCCTGGGCCCGATCATATCCCTCTACAATCTCTCGCCGCTCTTTCGCCCCGACCTTGCCGCTCCTGCTGTACTTGCCCACGCTCCAATCACCGACCTGGATGATGGTGACGTCCATCTTCACTGCCGTTGCTCTCCTGCTCCAGCACGTGCTACTCCCTGCAGTGCTTTGCCGCCATGCTGCTCCAAAGTGGGTGACCTCACATTTGCCTACTTTGAAATCCATTTGTCACAGTTTTGACAATTAACTTAATCTATCTATGTTTTTAATGTCTTTTCATTGTGGAATAATAAAGAATGAATCCTTGATTTAAATCAGATGGAAACCTCAGTAGAAATTCAATGTTAAAAACTGGTAACAAGTAATTTTAAATAATTGTAAGATTTAACAAAAGAACACTGAAAAACATTCCCATCTTATGAAAAGAGAACATACCTTGCACTGTGAGTTCAGTAACCAGTAAATAGCCATCAGGATGTGATCGGTGATTCATGATACACCTATACTTATTATTATCATCATCCATTGTTGGTTCAATTCTCAGTCTACTGGAAACATTAAAGGTTCCATCACTGTTGGGAATCGGGGAACTAGTGCAGATATTTGTTATTCTTGTCACGTTATCCTTTGATAGCTTTTCCCAGATGAGCTCATGCTCCAAAGGATAAAATCCTGTTGCGTCACATCTCACTGACCCTTCTGTACCAGTCAGAATGGTAATGTGTTGTGTGGACAAACGGACCACTGGTTGAGCTGTGTTGAAGATAAATATAACAATTGGGCAGACAGGTTGAAGGCACATTACCATAAATATGTAAATTATTGTTGTGCAAACATATATGCTAAGCACACCATCATCCTTCCTTCAGGTATTTATCTCATGAAATAATCTACTTGTTTTCTTCAAGGATGTGGAAAATTATATCTGGTGAATCAAATAAGTTCTAAATACCAGAAAGTCAGATGTAAGCATTCCAAATTGCACCACCACCAACAACCATTTTTATCGCATCTTTAATGTACAATAATGTTTGAAGGTGCTTCACAAAGGATAGGGGGAGGGGGGGGGGGGGGCGGGGTGAAGGGGATGGAAATAGAACAGGTGACTAAAAGCATGGTGGAATAGATATATTTAGACAAGGTGTTTGAAAGCAGAGAGAAAGCTGCTACCAGCAGTGGAATGGAGAGAGCAGGGAATGCACAGGTAGCCGTTGAGGATCAAAGTATTTGGGGTGGGGCACAACAGTGGAAAGAAGGAGGAAGGGGGAGAGGATAAGAGGGGGATGAGGATGAAGGAGATGAGGAGAACGGGGGAGATGAGGAGGAAGAAGAGGGAGGGGAGGAGGACAAAAACAATGCGTCGATATAACCTTCAATGCAGACAAACCTCCAAAGGCACTTGAGAGGCATAATTCATTTCAAAAATGGTAAGCCAAAGAAGGAGGTATTTGGAGGGATGTCCAAAAGCTTGGTCAAAGACGTAGACTGTAAAGAGGGTCTTATAGAATGAGAAGGAAGTGGAGAGGTGGAAGATGCTTAGGAAAGAAAATGCCACAACATAGGGCCAAGGTAGCTGAAGGAATGGTGGGATGGAAGAGAGCAGGATACTTAAGAAGAACAGAGTGTTGGGGGCAGGGTTTGGATGCCTGGAGGAGGGCACAGAGATATGAAAGGATAAAGCCAAAAAGGAGTTAAACCATTAAAAAAATCATGAACAATAGTTTCACACTATTTATACACAATATTTAAAAAATATTTATTGTAGAGATTTTATAAACCCTGGACAAATCAGCTAGGAAATAGCCAATATTTTCATGCCATAGAATTTGGTTAGAATTGCTGTAGAAATTGGCCTCGAGAGGGCATAGAATTCTACGGACTTTGGAAATAATACACCCTCAAAAGGGATTACAATGATGGTATTAAAAATCCTCGGATTTCCAGTAGTACATCTACCATATCAGTCTCAAATTTTTGTGCTTTTTAAAATTATGTTTCATAGTGATACACTGTTGGGATTGTGTGAATAATTTGTATTTTATCATTGCTTATATTTCAATGTTGGGAATATTCTCATTCGTAGTTTTAGAATGCCTGTTATTGGTAGCTGTGTGGGGAAACTTCTTGTGCAGCCTGTTAGTGTCCTATTCTGAGCAGTTGAAACAGTAAAAGGTTCTCAGAGCACTTTTATTGAAGAGGTTTTGGGGGACATTTTTTTGTGCTCATCACAGTTGGGCACCAGAACATTTTTTAAATTTTGTCACCCTGTGCCAGCAAACGAACACTAATTGGGTGTGTTTGCGACCGGCTATAACTCTTCTACTCTGCCCCAACACTGTACCTCACTATTCACCTCAGAGACGTACCCCTATGCATCATTGTAAGCTTCCAATTTGCCACACAGCATTCCTGCTGGTTTCGGGAGTGAGATTGCCAATTCTGTGCAAAAATTAAGGGCGCTCATACTCATTTCACAAATACTGCTAGCAGACAGGATGGAATCTCATTCCAGCAGTCTGGACTGCATGCAAATCCAGACTTCATAGGTGAAAAGATTGTGCTAACCCAGTGAATCACCTATTCTATGTTGACCATGTTTATTTCACACCTTTATGTTTAAATGTATGAAGAACATAAGAAATAGGAGCAGGATGTAGGCCATTTGGCCCATCGAGCCTGCTCCGCCATTCAATAAGATCATGGTTTAGAGCTTCCCCCACCCAACAACTTAATACTGAAATCAACAACAGATAACATTTTGGAGACTTACCTGACACCTGCATTTCTGAACTCTTTTCTATCTTATCAGGAGTGACAAATACAACACAGGTGTATTCTCCTTCTTCATTAAACTGTATGTTTGGAAGATGAAGTGAAGCATCTCCTTTCTGTAATTCGGTGTCAGACATTTTTGCTCCAGTTCTTTTTGGGAAATGGGCTCCTCCATTAAAGACATAGATCGGTGTCCTGTTTTCAATTGACCCAAATAACCACTGGACACCTACATTTGTTAGGTCGAGTGTTGGTGCCTTATAGCCGGAAATTTTACATTCCAGGGAAACATCATCATTCACTAACACATTCTTTGGTCTTGCAAATATGTTCACATCCAAGGTTTCTAAATATCAACAGAACAATAAAACATTAATGGTACAGAAATTGCAGTTGGAGGCTTTGCTGAAAAATTTCTACGAACTTACCTGGTGGTCCGGAGACTTGCAGGCCTGGGCCTCTTTGCGAAGGCCCGCATGGAGGCCCAAATACTCCAGGGTTGGTGGTACTTCGCACGCGTTCCTGGGATCACATGTGCCATCCCAACCAATCAGAGTAGGGGTATTCCCATTCATGCTTGTGATGTGTTCCGTATAGACAGAAACTCCATAAGTATCAATGGTAATATCCCAGAAAATACACAAATACTTGCAATAAATGTAAAAAAAAATCACTTATTCAAAATGGCATTTAATTAATTATTTAAAACAGCATTTTGAAAAATAAATTTACATATTTTAAAGGGTTTAAAAATAGACTTAACTTATTTCTCAGGTTTTTAAATGTTTAAATGATTGAAAAAATATTATTTTTCAGTCTTTTCGCTGATAAAAACATGCCTTTCGCCTGCTTTTATCAATCATGAGAATTTCAAGGATATTCGCTGAGCAGAAGTTTGGCAAATAGCCCAACTCTCCACCAGTGGAGGCCCTTTACTTCTGAATGTGTGCGATGTATCAAGAGAATTCTTGACAGATCGAAAGTACCGGGTTTACGCGCATAAGAATATAGAATTAGGACCAGGGGTAGGCCATTCGGCCCCTTGAGCCTGCTCCGGCATTCAATGAGATCATGGCTGATTTTCTACTTCAACGCCACTTCCCTTCACTATCCCTATATCCTTTCATTCCCTTAATATCCAAAAATCTATCGATCTCTGTCTTGAATATACTCAAAGACTGAGCGGGCGAAATTGCCCTCTGACCGAAAGGGCGCGCACTCACTGATCCTGAAGATTTTTCTCCGCCCCAATCCATGATGATCACAATATTCCTCCCCTTCAGTTAAAGGGGAGGGCCGCTGTGAACTCTGCAATTAATTTAGTTTTGCGCAGTGGGCCACCAGGAAGGGTTTCAGCCGGGCCAGTTACCCAAGAGGGGGTGCTGGGCTGCCTGTTGGAGGTCCGGCCAAACCCATGGGCACCATTATTGGGCCGACCTCACAGTCGGCCGACAATTAAAATAAAATGGCGGCCGCGGCAGAGCGCCCTCGCCACCCAGCTTCCCACAGGGGAAAGCTGTCGGGGGCACCGAGCGGCGGCCGATCTGTTCCCGCGGGGCAATTTCCCACACGTGGCGGAAAGGGGTCGCCGCTGGTTGGTGGGGGGGGGGGGGGCGGCACGTGCCCGACGGGGCGGGAATATGGCAGCGCGGTGACAAGCACCGCTGGCAAACAAATGGAAGGCAATTTCATAACTGTCGGTGACTCTGCGCTGACTAGGCGGTGAGTCTGAGAATGTGTAAGGAAGGGTTGCGAAGGTGATAGATGGATAGAGAAGGTGGCAAAAGGATGGAGATAGGGAATCATGGGAAAATAGGTAAAGAAATGTCAAGATGCAGACAACTGCAGAATTGACAGAAAAAAAAGGGGTTACCAAGAGTTGAAGTTGAGGTTAGACACGGGTCATGAGAAAGCCGCAAGGCAGCACAAAGAAAGAAAGCAATCCTAGATAGGAAGGGAAAAGTAATAGCTTCTACTGATAAGGAGGAAGGGAAACTAATTGGGTTCTTTACTAATAAGGGAAGACAGTGTAGCAAAGCTATAACTAACCTGACCTGACACCAGCCCTAATTGGGAGACTTTCTTGCCTGCCGTTGGACGTACTCGGTGGGGAGGCAGAAAGGGATTGGATAGACCAATTGCTAATCAAATGTGTTCTGTTTTGAAAATGTATATCTACTGTGCTTTTCGCGCTGAAAAGGGCTTGTCCAGGGGAAGGTAAACAGGCTCTGATTGAGTGTGTCCCTTTGTCTTGACAAGTCCCGGCCGGAGAATCTTCAATAAAGGTCTTTTACAGAAAAGGCAAAGAGGTGTTCGCGTCAGTGTATTCGCTGAAACAGATTGAGGGAAAAAGAATCCGTATTAACAAGTCCTTACCAACCCTCTTGGAGGTGGTCACGGCTCTTAAAAGGGGCAATTTCAGCTCCTGAGCCTCCACAGCCCTCTGGAGTAGAGAATTCCAAAGATTCACCACCCTCCAAGTGAAGTTTCGCCTCATCTCAGTCCTAAATGGCCGACCACTTATTCTGAGTGTGACCCCGGGTTCTAGATTCCTCAGCCGGGGAAACATCCTCCCGCATCTACCCTGTCAGGCCCTGTAAGAATTTTGTATGTTTCAATGAGATCAACTCTCATTCTTCTAAACTCTAGAGAATATAGGCCTAGTCTACTCAATCTCTCCTCATAGGACAATCACCCCATCCCAGGAATCATTCTGGTGAACCTTCGTTGCACTCCCTCAATGGCAGTGCATGCCTAAACCTGGAACTTGGGGACCCTATGGGCACATACGCAGCTCGTACACTCCCACGAATTCAGGCTCATTATCTCAATTCAAGTATCATAACTAGAAATAAAACACATTCAAAATATATTGTTTGATGGGCACGGAATCACTTCAGATGTTCAGCTCCAAGGTACTGCCATGGAGTGGTTAGATGCAAGTCACATCCATGATTCCATGACGTGATGTACTTCCAATCTGTCATCCCTTTGCTGGAGGTTGAGCAAATGACAGATGCTTCCTCCCAGGGAATTATGGAGCATCATATTAGGTAATTCAAATGCATCCCTTAGCAACTGATTATGAAGCAGCAAAGATGGAAATCTCAAAGCAAGACTGTCCTCCCAGGTGGGTATGATGTTTACAATGGGAAAACTACAAAAAGAGAAAAATAAAATTAGGATGATATATTTCTATTAACATACACACACATCTCCAAATCTATTTCCTTTCTCTATCAAAGGTGACAATTGGTGCTGTTATAGGGTTCAACAGTCCCCAGTAGCCCTTCAATATAGTTAGTGGTAGATTTCAAATACCTTGTCCAAGTGGTTATTCTTCTCATGTTAACCTGAACCTTGACAGAAAACTATCCAGTCAAGAAGGTCTGCAGCTGATCTCTATCCTGTACTCATATCAACAGACATGCACATTGCAGAGACTTGTCGATGACAATCAGAAGTGGGTCGCTGGGCTGTACGTGAAGTCTCTGATGGTCAGATATGGAGGGAAACATTTACCCAAGTTCAGAAAACGTAGAAGCAGGTTGGCAAATGCCACACTTTAGGGACCCATAGATGTGTGCAAGCTACTGCTGGAGTGGAACCAGCTGAAGCCGTCCAGCCTACCAATACATAATTTTTATAACCTTCCCACTGTTTGTCCAACTAGGACCATCCCACATGATAGAGAATTCAAGCTCTGCAGCCTGGATGCAGTTTTTGAGAAAACACAGACCACATTGCATTAAGTCATCAATCAACTTGACATTTTAGATCCTTGGGTAGCGAGCCAATCAAAAGGTTAACAGACTATCAAATGAGCCAATAAGGTCAAAGAAGGCGAGTTCTTTTCTGTAAATTGAACCGGGTATAAGTACAGCCATTTTGGCCATGTGGTCTCAGAAGGACAAAGGCCTGGCTTAAAGCCAAGAGCTTGTTGCTGCTGCCAGAATAAAGTTACATTAAAACTACAACCGGAGTTCGTATTTCATTGGAAATTAAGAGATCTAACACCACACATTAGGTTATTGACTTGCATGGTTACTTGGAGCTGGCCTGAAATAATCCCTGACCCCAATGACAGGTCTGATTAAGAACCTATTGTGGCTCACCAATCAACAGTGCCAGCAGACTTGCCCGACTTAACTTCTGATACAGCTACCAAAAACGTTTTAAACAAAATACTTATCTCAATGTGGAGCCGGGATAAGCAGGATTGCTCCTCTCAGCTCAACTGTCCTGACGACCGTTGCCGCCAGTGATGGAGCAGCACGAAATTTACATCTGCATTGCTGGCGAGTTGCCTGGGGCCTACTGTACATGAGGCCTGAGGCCCAATTTTTCAGGACTATCTGTTCTGGCACAACCCAGACCACTAAAACTAATTATATTACCTTCATCATATTTATATTCCAGATCAGCTTTCTCATAACATATTATGGGTCAAACCTGCAACCTTTCTGGTCTGTACGGAAAGTCGTCTTTTCTAATAGCTTCTCTCCAAGATCACTAATACACTGCACAACAAGACCCTTTCTCAACATGCAGCCTATAATCATACGCCTTGCCATTTTCACACTGGCACTGGAATATAAACCTTAAAAACCAAGTTGTACTTCTCTCTGTGGTTTATATCACCAAGTATATGTGGGGCAATATTTCCAACAATGTTGTCACAGTAGTCAAGTCTGGAGGTGACAAAGGCATGGATGAGGATTTCAGCAGGAGATGAGCAGTTCAGCAGGAGATGAGCAGAGGTGGAGTAGAGCGATGTTAGAGGCAGTCCTTGTGATGGAGAGATATGGAGCAGGAGGCTCAGCGCGGGGTCAAATAGGATGTCGAGGCTGCAATCATTTTGGTTCAACCCAAGACAGTGGCTGGGAAAGGGGGTGGAATCAGAGGCGAGAGTACAAAGTTTGTGGCTTTGGTGTTCCCAATGTACAATTGGAAGAAATTGTGACTCATCGAGGACGAGATGTCTGACAAAGTCTGACAACAGAGAGTCAGTGGAGGGGTCAATGCCAGTGGTGGAGAGTTAGAGCTGGGTGTTTTCAGCAAATATGTGGAACCTGACCCGTGTCTTCAGATGATGTTACCAAGGGGCAGCATTAGGAGACTCCAGAAGTAATGGTGCAGGGGAAGGAAAATAAGCAATTGCAGGAAGTAATGTCTGTAAGCTTGTAATGTTTGTAGCTCCACACTGTGGATGTGGACGTATTGTGTACTGCAAGTGCAGGGTTAATAATAAACAGAACCAACCGATTTCCGGAGACTTCTGAAAGAGCTGCCTGCCATGTTAGGAAGCTGTGTGTTCTGTGTCCTGTATTCTGTGAATATATCACATTTGGTGACAAAAGATGGGATTTTTCAGATGATTTAAAGCTGAAATTTTGTTGGTGAAGGATTCAGCCAGCCGACAGAAGACTTTGGAAGTTTCTGTCTTTGAAAAAAGCTACAAAAATCCGAGGCAAAATACAGCACACGGTGTGAACAGCTAGAGATTAAAATGGCAGGTGTATTGGGATATTTCGGTGAATATAGACACAACCGGGAATGTTTTAAAGCGTATGTGGATCGGCTAGAAATGTATTTCACTGCAAATAGCATAATCGAAGTTCCAGACAATGCAGTCTAGAACCGGGCTGTGTTGGAACATAAGAAAGCGATCTTCTTATCGGAGGCAGGTCCGACATTATACGAAACCCTTGCAAATCTGCTTGTGCCTGACGAGCCAAAGGACACAACGCTTAAAGAGATTTTAACGAAGCTGGAGCAGCACTATAACCCCAAACTGTTAGAAATTGCTGAAAGCTATCGTTTCGGGATTCGGAATCAAATGATTGATGGAAGTTTCAGTTATTACATCGTAGCATTAAAAAAGCTATCGATGCACTGTAATTTTGGAATCTTTCAAAACCAAGCATTACGGGATCGTTTTGTTTGTGGGGTGAAAAATGATGCGATCAGAAGGAAGTTATTGACGACAGATGACTTGACTTTTGAGATTGCTTGTCAGACAGCGAGGTCGATGGGCATGGCCGAACAACATTCCGTAGAATTAAATATTAATTACGGTCGTCAGTCAACCGAGGTAAATCACCTGCAGGTTCAAAGTAAAAAATGGGCATGGCCGAAAGTCTCAGAAACTGGAAATTCTACCAGGGCGTCGAAGTCGTGCTATAGGTGCCTGGGACAACACATTGCTCAAAGTTGTCCATACGTGAAGGCAGAGTATTTCTTCTGCAGAAAGACTGGGCATTTTGCGAAGGCATGCCGACTGAAGGGTAAACCAGTTTTTAAAGCTATGAGTCCAGCGTTCAAAGCTATGAGTAGAAATCCCAAGAGACTACATAGCATGCAACAACAACAACAGGACAAGGAGATGTTAGAGTTACACGTCATCAGGAGCACGAGGTTAACGGACAGCAATTCAGAAAGCATCAAAATCCACATAAATGTTGCGGGATTCAAGACATAAGAACGTAAGAATTAGGAACAGGAGTAGGCCATCTAGCCCCTCGAGCCTGCTCCGCCATTCAATAAGATCATCGCTGATATGGCCGTGGACTCAGCTCCACTTACCTGCCCGCTCCCCGTAACCCTTAATTCACTTATTGGTTAAAAATCTATCTATCTGTGACTTAAATACATTCAATGCTTCCTTGGGCAGAGAATTCCACAGATTCACAACCCTCTGGGAGAAGAAATTCTTTCTCAACTCGGTTTTAAATTAGCTCCCCCGTATTTTGAGGCTGTGCCCCCTAGTTATAGTCTCCCAGACCAGTGGAAACAACCTCTCTGCCTCGATCTTGTCTATCCCTTTCATTATATTAAATGTTTCTATAAGATCACCCTTCATCCTTCTGAACTCCAATGAGTAAAGACCCAGTCTACTCAATCGATCATCATATAGTAACCTCCTCATCTCCGGAGTCGGCCTAGTGAATCGTCTCTGTACCCCCTCCAAAGCCAGTATATCCTTCCTTAAGGTGACCAAAACTGCACGCAGTACTCCAGGTGCGGCCTTACCAATACCCTATACAGTTGCAGCAGGACCTCCCTGCTTTTGTACTCCATTCCTCTCGTAATGAAGGCCAACATTCCATTCGCCTTCCTGATTACCTGCTGCACCTGCAAACTAACTTTTTGGGATTCATGCACAAGGAAGGGGAGCGGGTAGGTCCGAAGGCCTCCTCGTAGGACTGCTCCTGGGCACGGCCAAGGGTGCCATCAGCCGGTCCAGGCAGCGGGCGGTCGAGGGGGTCGTTCAACCTGACTGCCTGCCTCTCTTCCGCTCTTACATCCGGTCCAGGGTGTCCTTGGAGATGGAGCACGCGGTGTCCACCGGTACGCTTGCGGCCTTCCGCGAGAGGTGGGCACCGGAGGGACTGGAGTGCATCATCACGCCCGGCAACCAAATTTTAATTTGATTTTACGTTTTTAAGTTTAATTTGTTTTAATTGCCGGTGCTTTTAGTGTCCCCCTTCCCTTTTATAGGGGGCACTGGGGAAAATTGTGATTTTAGTGCCCAAAAAAAACCAAAAAAAGAAAAACACAAAAAAAAGGGGGGAAAAAAAAAGGGCCTTGTAAATGTCTGGAGTGTCACCCAGGTCGGGTGGCACCGTTTAATGTTTTATGTTTTCGCAGGTAAACTCAAAAGAGTTTCATGCACAAGGATGTTCCATGTTTTTATTGAGTGCACAAGGTTGCAGCCCCTGTTCCATTATTTGAAGGGGCTGCTCCTGAAATTCTGGCTGCACTTCAGTCCCACTCTCCTGATCTTTGGGCACCCAGTGCGGAGGGGAGCGGGTAGGTCCGAAGGCCTCCTCGTAGGACTGCTCCTGGGCACGGCCAAGGGTGCCATCAGCCGGTCCAGGCAGCGGGCGGTCGAGGGGGTCGTTCAACCTGACTGCCTGCCTCTCTTCCGCTCTTACATCCGGTCCAGGGTGTCCTTGGAGATGGAGCACGCGGTGTCCACCGGTACGCTTGCGGCCTTCCGCGAGAGGTGGGCACCGGAGGGACTGGAGTGCATCATCACGCCCGGCAACCAAATTTTAATTTGATTTTACGTTTTAAAGTTTAATTTGTTTTAAATGCCGGTGCTTTTAGTGTCCCCCTCCCCTTTTATAGGGGGCACTGGAAAAAGGAAAATTTGATTTTAGTGCCCAAAAAAAACCCAAAAAAAAGCAAAAAAAGAGGGCCTTGTAAATGTCTGGTGTGTCATCCAAGGCGGGTGGCACCGATTAATGTTTTTGTTTTGCAGGTAAACTCCAAAAAGAGTTTCATGCACAAGGACCCCCAGGTCCCTCTGCACCTCAGCAGGTTGTAATTTCTCCCCATTCAAATAATATTCCCTTTTACTGTTTTTTTTCCCCAAGGTGGATGATCTCACACTTTCCGACATTGTATTCCATCTGCCAAACATTAGCCCATTCGCTTAACCTATCTAAATCTCTTTGCAGCCTCTCTGTGTCCTCTACACAACCCGCTTTCCCACTAATCTTTGTGTCATCTGCAAATTTTGTTACACTACACTCTGTCCCCTCTTCCAGGTCATCTATGTATATTGTAAACAGTTGTGGTCCCAGCACCGATTCCTGTGGCACACCACTAACCACCGATTTCCAACCCGAAAAGGACCCGTTTATCCCGACTCTCTGCTTTCTGCTCGCCAGCCAATTCTCTATCCATGCTAATACATTTCCTCTGACTCCGCGTACCTCTATCTTCTGCAGTAACCTTTTGTGTGGCACCTTATTGAATGCCTTTTGGAAATCTAAATACACCACATCCATCGGTACACCTCTATCCACCATGCTCGTTATATCCTCAAAGAATTCCAGTAAATTAGTTAAACATGATTTCCCCTTCATGAATCCATGCTGCGTCTGCTTGATTGCACTATTCCTATCTAGATGTCCCGCTATTTCTTCCTTAATGATAGTTTCAAGTATTTTCCCCACTACAGATGTTAAACTAACCGGCCTATAGTTACCTGCCTTTTATCTGCCCCCTTTTTTAAACAGAGGCGTTACATTAGCTGCTTTCCAATCCGCTGGTACCTCCCCAGAGTCCAGAGAATTTTGGTAGATTATAACGAATGCATCTGCTATAACTTCCGCCATCTCTTTTAATACCCTGGGATGCATTTCATCAGGACCAGGGGACTTGTCTATATTGAGTCCCATTAGCCTGTCCAGCACTACCCCCCTAGTGATAGTGATAGTGATTGTCTCAAGGTCCTCCCTTCCCACATTCCTGTGACCAGCAATTTTTGGCATGGTTTTTGTGTCTTCCACTGTGAAGACCAAAGCAAAATAATTGTTTAAGGTCTCAGCCATTTCCACATTTCCCATTATTAAATCCCCCTTCTCATCTTCTAAGGGACCAACATTTACTTAATCACTCTTTTCCGTTTTATATATCTGTAAAAGCTTTTACTATCTGTTTTTATGTTTTGCGCAAGTTTAACTTCGTAATCTATCTTTCCTTTCTTTATTGCTTTTTTAGTCATTCTTTGCTGTTGTTTAGAATTTTCCCAATCTTATAGTTTCCCACTAACCTTGGCCACCTTATACGCATCGGTCTTTGATTTGATACTCTCCTTTATTTCCTTGGTTATCCACGGCTGGTTGTCCCTTCTCTTACCACCCTTCTTTTTCACTGGAATATATTTTTGTTGTGCACTATGAAAGAGCTCCTTAAAAGTCCTCCACTGTTCCTCAATTGTGCCACCATTTAGTCTGTGTTTCCAGTCTACTTTAGCCAACTCTGCCCTCATCCCACTGTAGTCCCCTTTATTTAAGCATAGTACGCTCGTTTCTGACACAACTTCCTCACCCTCAATCTGTATTACAAATTCAAACATACCGTGATCACTCACTCCGAGAGGATCTTTTACTAGGAGATCGTTTATTTTTCCTGTCTCATTACACAGCACCAGATCTAAGATAGCTTGTTCCCTTGTAGGTTCTGTAACATACTGTTCTAAGAAAGAATCCCGTATGCATTCTATGAATTCCTCCTCCAGGCTACCCCGTACGATTTGAGTTGACCAATCGATATGTCGGTTAAAATCCCCCATGACTACTGCCGTTCCTTTTTCACATGCCTCCATTATTCCCTTGATTATTGCCCGCCCCACCGTGAAGTTATTATTTGGGGGCCTATAAACTACGCCCAACAGTGACTTTTTCCCCTTACTATCTCTAATCTCCACCCACAATGATTCAACATTTTGTTCATTAGAGCCAATATCGTCTCTCACAACTGCCCTATCATCCTTTATTAACAGAGCTACCCCACCTCCTTTCCCTTCTTGTCTATCTTTCCGAATCATCAGATACCCCTGTATGTTTAATTCCCAGATACCAATGGAAATTGACATGGGTGCATGTGTGTGTGTAGTATCGGAGTCACTGTACCTCGACAAATTGCGTGATTTTTAACTGGAGAAATCCAAGATAGAGCTGCGAGGCTACTCGGGAGAGAAAATTCCTGTGGTAGGTCGTATCACCGTACCGGTGAAATATAAAGATCAATTTCAGAACGTGCCTCTAATAGTAGTGAAAGGAGACAAGCTTGCCTTACTGGGAAGAAATTGGTTGAGCTCACTGAAGCTGGATTGGAGTAAGATTTTGTGTGTGGAAGCAAGATTTTCATCAATGGATGAGGTTATCAAGAAGTATCCGAAGGTGTTCTGTGAAACAGGCAGTCCGATCAAAGGCTTCAAGGCGAGTGTCAGGGTACAGAAGGACACTAGATCGGTTTACAACAAGCCACGTTCCGTACCACATGCACTCCAGGAGAAAGTTGAGCAAGAACTCAAAAGACTAGATAGACTGAGAACATTATTTGTAAGAGAGATCGATGTAATTGGGCTACACCCATTGTTGTTGTACCCAAGTCTGATGGTAAGGTAAGATTCTAAAGGGTAATGTCCCTAATACATTGCCGAATATAGAAGATTTGTTCACAACACTGACAGGTGGTCAGATCTTCTCAAAACTGGATCTTACGAATGCCTACTTACAGCTTGAACTAGATGAGGAGTCCAAGTCATGTTTGACTATAAATACTCATCTAGACATATATCAATTTAATAGGCTACCGTTTGGAGTGTCTTCCGCCCCTACCATATTCCAAGGGGTGATGAACCAGATTTTGCAAGGTATTGAAGGGGTAGTATGTTATTTGGATGACATACTAATTTCAGCACCAAATAGGCAAATTCATAATAACATATTGAATGAAGTCCTCAAACGGCTAGAGAAGCACAGAGTACGAGTGTCTGCTTGTAAGTGTGAGTTAGTTAAAAACTCAGTGGAGTACTTAGGGTACAGAGTCGACAAAGATGGTTTACATCCAACCATGGAAAAATTGGATGCAATTAGAAATGCAACCACTCCCAGGAATGTCACTGAACTTCGTTCATTTTTGGGTCTTTTGAACTACCAAATTTGGCTACAGTATTACATCCACTGAATGAACTTTAAAAAAAAACAGATCCATTGGAAGTGATCAAAAGAATGCGATACAGCATTCAAGGAGTGTAAAAGCAAATTGGTAGAGAGCACCATGTTAGTTCACTTTGACATATCTAAGGAGATTAAGCTAGCATGTGATGCCTCTCCATATGGAGTTGGGGCAGTAATCTCTCATGTATTAAGTAGTGGGGAGGAGAGACCAATTGCTTTTGCTTCACGCACTCTCAGTGCCAGTGAGAGTAATTATGCGCAAATTGAAAGGAAAGCTTTGGCATTAATTTTTGGGGTCAAGAAGTTTCACTAATACTTGTATGGTCGTAAGTTTACCATCGTTACGGACCATAAGCCCCCGACAGCAATCCTCCATCCAAAGTCCCCAGTTCCAACATTAGCTGCAGCCCGAATGCAGAGATGGGCTTTGATTTTGTCAGCATATACATATGATATTGAATACAGACGATCAGCTGATCACAGTAATGCTGATGCAATGTCTAGCTTGCCTTCCCCATCACAAGTTACACCCGATAGGGAAGAAGTGTTTTATTTTTCATACATTGATGAACTGCCAGTCAAGCTGAAGAGATTGGTAGAGCAACCAAACGTGATCCAGTGATGTCAAAAGTGTATGAGTATATTGCAAATGGATGGCCAAACCAGGTAACAGACAAAGATCCATTCTTCATTCGTAGGAATGAATTATCAGTCGATAAAGATTGTATCATGTCGGGTGCAAGAGTGGTTATACCAAAGAAATTCAGGTCCAAATTATTAGGAGACCTCCATGACCAGCACCTGGGAATGTGCTTGACCAAGAGTTTTGCACGCAGTTATTTATGGTGGCCAGGTCTTGATAAAGATATAGAGTAAATTGTGAGTTAGTGTACGACATGTCAATCGGTAAGCAAGCAACCACCACCAGTACCATTACAGCCATAGAAATGGCCTCCCAGGGTGTGGCAAAGGCTACATATTGATTTTGCTGAGTTAGAAGGACAACAATTGTTCATTGTGATTGATAGCCATTCGAAGTGGGTTGAGGTGTTTCCAATGTGGAAAATAGCAACAAGTAAAACATTGGACATTTTACGAAAATTATTTTCTTCATTTGGCCTCCCTGAAAAAATTGTTTTGGATAATGGACCACAATTTCATTCAGAAGAATTTGCACAATTCACAAGCAAAAATGGTGTGAAACATACCAAGGTTCCACCATACTATCCTGCTTCGAATGGTGCAGCAGAGCGCACTGTACAATTTATAAAACGTGCCCTCATAAAACAAATGTTAGATCCAAATCCAAGGAAACGACAGTTGTCATTGGATCACAAATTGGCTAATTTTTTGATTACATATCGAAATACTCCTTATACAACTACTGGTAGAACACCAGCAGAGTTGTTTCTCAAACGACAGCCATGAACCAGATTCTCGTTGTTAAAGCCAAATTTGGCACAGTCCGTAGAAGAGTCACAATTAAGACAGAAAGAGAATCATGATAAAGGTAGAATAAAAGAGAGAAGTGTGAAATTAAACCAGAAGGTGAGAGTGAAAAACCATCACCATAAATGGTTAAAGTGGTTACCAGGAAGAGTGGTGAAGATATGTGGTCCTCACACATATTTGGTAAAGCTGTTTGATAATGGACAGGTTAGGTTTATTCATATTGATTATATTTTGCTTACAGACATGGAAGGAGTTGAAGGTGGGAATGATTCAATTATTTCTGACTCATCAGATAGTTTTGATATACCAGTAGCAAATCCTAAATCCAATGTACTGGAAACAAATCCAGGAGAGAATCAGAATGAAAGTTTGAGTCCGAGTCAGGAAAACAAAGAGCCTGAAGTTAGAGTGAGTTCAAATGAAAATCAAGGAAATTCCGTGGAGGAAAATGTTCCTTGAATGAGTTTAGATTCGACACCATGTTTGGAAGGTTCTGTTCGAGAGCGAAGGTATCCTCTTCGAAACAGAAAACAAGTGGTAAAGTTAAATTTGTAAATATGGAAAAAAAATAAGTTTATATCCAGTGTTATGTATAAACATGAAAGTTATGTATGATGTTTGTTATGATGGCTTCTTCATTAAGGAGGGAGAAGTGTTAGCTTGTAATGTTTGTAGCTCCATACTGTGGATGTGGACGTATTGTGTACTGCAAGTGCAGGGTTAATAATAAACAGAACCAGACAGATTTCCGGAGATTTCCGAGAGAGCTGCCTGCCATGTTAGGAAGCTGTGTGTGCTGTGTTCTGTGAATATATCACACTGGAGATGTTCTGATGACATTTTGATAGGTCAAGAGGGAATAAATTCCAATCTTTCTTTATGTATTAAATCTATCTAATCGTATTCTATTCTAACATTTCATACATCAGCATTATGCAAGGCCCTCTAACTCAACAGATATATTCTTTATCCAAATCTAATATTAATATAAACTGTAAAATAATTCATTGATTTTAAAGCTGTTTTAAAAAATAATTACTGCATTTTCCCAATGAATAGAAGCTTTTTCATTTAAGAAGAAAATAAGTTTTTGGACTGCACCAGGGAACAAGAGATGATAGAACTAGGTCCAGCTATTTCTGCATCTTTCTTATATTACTCAACAAAGGAACAAACAAACTTGCATTTACATAGCATCTATCACAGCCTCAGGTTGTCCCAAAGTGCTTCACAGTCAATTAATTACTTTTGAACTGCACTCACTGTTGTTGAATGGGCAAAAAAGGAGCTTTCCCTTTTAGTCCAGACCATAGTGTCTTCCTGCTGACCCTGATTGTGCCGGTAAACAAGGGATAGGAAGACTAGAGCAGCAAATATGACCACCCACATAATTTATTTTACATGCCAGAGACAAACCAAATTAACACAAGGCACAAGGGAAATACCAATAAACAGAAATACAAATAAGACAACATGTAAGCCATCCCTAGAAGAGGGACAGTAAATGGCCAGTCATAATCAGCAGCCAATGAATGCTTCTCATCTACTGAAGCAGCAAATATGGGGATAAAAGAGTGTTCATGAGAACTACGAACTGTCTCTGCAGGTGAGACACAGACCAGTGGTTAAATGGAGCCAGAATGCTGAGGTATGGGGCTAGAGTTTCCTCCGAAATCACCCATTTACCTCCCAAAAATACAAGTTTCATCGAAAAAACACATTTACCACCCGACGGTAAATTCCAGTCATTACCGCCGGCCGGTATTCAATATTGTCCGCCCATATATTACCGCCCAAAATGGAAGTTTACCACCGGACATTAATACTGTCCTGAAAAAGCAGGTCTCACTGAATCTTAAGTGGATCTTAAGAGCTGACAGGTTTGTTTGATATTACACACATCTTTATAGTTCACCACAGTTTGATGTATTTTTAAAGGGATTGTAGTATTTTTGTGTTAGGCAATAATATAAATGGTCTAATAAAGCCTTATTTACTCGTTTAGTCTCACTCACCCCTCAGTCTCTCCACCCCCCACAGTCTCTCTCACACCAGTGTCTCCTCCCCCTCACCCACCCCAGTATCTCATCACCCCCCAACAGCAATTTCTCACCCCCCAGACAGCACTCTCACTCTCTTCTCTCCCACAGCGATCTCACTCTCTTCCCCCACCCCTCCCCTCACAGCGATCTCACTCTCTTCCCCCCCTCCCCTCACAGCAATCTCACTCTCTTCCCTCCCCCCGCCGACAGCAATCTCACTCTATGTTCCCCCCACCCCCCACAGCGATCTCACTCTCCCCCACCCCCTATAGCAATCTCACTCTCTCCCACCCCTCAAAGCGATCTCACTTTCCCCCCCACCACAGCTATCTCTTCCCGCCCCCACAGCGATCTCCCTCTCCCCCGCCTCCCCCCACCGCGATCTCTCCCTCTCTCCTCCGCGCCCCTCACAGCGATCTCTCTCTCCAGCCCCCCCCACAGCGATCTCCCCCGCCCCCACCCACTCCACAGCGATCTCTCCCTCTAGCTCCACCCGCCCCCACAGCACACACCGATCTCTCTCTCTCTCTTCCCCCCCCCGCCCCAGTGATCTCACTCTCCCCCCCAGCGATCTCTCTCTCCTCGCCCCCTCACAGCGATCTCTCTCCAGCACAACCCCCACAGCAATCTCTCTCTCCCCCCCCACCCCCTCCAAGCGATCTCTCTCTCTCCCCCACGCCCCACAATGATCTCTCTCCCCCCATCCCAGTGATCTCTCTCCCCCACCCCACAACAGCGATCTCTCTCTCCAGCACAATCCCCAACCCCCACCGCAATCTCTCTTTTCCCCCCCCCCCACCGATCTCTCTCTTCCCCCCCACCCCGAGCGATCTCTCTCCCCGCCCCCCCCCCCAGCGATCTCTCTTCCCCTCCCCCCCCACCCCTAGCGATCTCTCTCCCCGCCCCCCCACCCCCAACGATCTCTCTCTTCCCCTCCCCCCCCCCGCCCCTAGCGATCTCTCTCCCCGCCCCCCCCACCGATCTCTCTCTTCCCCTCCCCCCCCCACCCCTAGCGATCTCTCTCCCTGCCCCCCCCCACCCCCAGCGATCTCTCTCTTCCCCCCCCACCCCCAGCGATCTCTCTCTCCCCCCCCACCCCCAGCGATCTCTCTCCCCGCCCCCCCCAGCGATCTCTCTCTTCCCCTCCCCCCCCCCCACCCCTAGCGATCTCTCTCCCCGCCCCCCCCACCGATCTCTCTCTTCCCCTCCCCCCCCACCCCTAGCGATCTCTCTCCTCGCCCCCCCCACCCCCAGCGATCTCTCTCTTCCCCTCCCCCCCCCACCCCTAGCGATCTCTCTCCTCGCCCCCCCCACCCCCAGCGATCTCTCTCTTCCCCTCCCCCCCCCCAGCGATCTCTCTCCCCGCCCCCCCACCCCTAGCGATCTCTCTCCCCACCCCCCCCAGCCCCAGCGATCTCTGGCCTCGCGTCGGTGCCTGAGGGGAGGGGGAGGCGGGAGAGCGGCGGAGCTTGACAGTTGACAGCCGCGCGCGCGCGTGCGCACAACTTGTGAGCCGAAGGTTCCCGAATCGATCCGCCTCCGCCGCCGCCGCCGCCGACATGCAGCACCCGAAAACCGCGCCAGCCCGCCGGCATCCCCTGGATGTTGAAAAAGAACGAACCGTCGGAACACCGCTGAGGGTCGGGCGGGGGCGATTTAAAAGGAAAGTCCAGCCCCTTGGGGTCTTGCCATTGAATAGTTTGCCACTATGTGAATTCCCTGAGGTATACTGCTCACAAATCCAATTGCTTCCGCAGGCGGCCAGTGGGGAAAGCCGTTTTTCTTAATGATGAGCCAGTCCAGACAACATCAAGGGAAGTCTCAATTGCTGACAAAAGGGAGGCCTCAGTTCAGAATGCGGAATATGGAGACACTGATGCAGAGTAAGTGAGCAGCAGTCTGACTGAATTGCTGCAAAGAGCCAAGTCTCTTCTATGACAAATGGAGATGATCTATTATTGGCTTTATTACTGGCTATAATGTTGCATAATGCTTTTTGCAAGCTGGAAATACAATCTAGTTAATATTCACCTTTCAACAACAACAGCTAATATTGCAGCGAAATCCCTGAGACGCATTAGCGAGATTTCAGTGACACATACATAATTATAGTGGCAGAAGCTGCATTCCCTCAATAGCATCAATGTGCACCTTAGAAATCACACAAAAAAAAATCAAAAATACCCAAAAGAGTCAAACAGGGGTTGTAACCAAATCGGCACAGAACCAACTGATGGCGAAAGAACCTTATCAGAGATGGGGATGGGAGCAAACACACACAGGAGCCAAACTAATGGGGAGGAGGAGGAGGAGGAGGGGACCAAAATCTGGATTGGCACTGAATGGACAATGGGGGAAGGGGGTTACAGAGATCACATTGACAATTGACTCAACTTTGAATTGAACATTTTAAATAAAGTTAGTACTTTTCAAAGATTTGTTTCATGGTGGTTCGGGGTCCAAGGATATTGTCCTCGGTCTCTGACTGATGATCTCATTCAGCCCATTTACTTGTCGCACAAATGTTAGAAATGAACTCTTCAGTTTTCTTAGAAAATATTAAGTTCACTGGGCTTCTGGTTATTGGGCTCCCATACCTAAAATAAAAATGGGGCAGATGGCAATTTTACCCCCTGTTACCCCACTGGATGAGTTCTCGATTGCTGCCTGGAGCAGGTTTCTCCCCGACCCTGCAGGCAGAGTCCGCCTGGACAGCTCCTGACCTCTAAGTAGGTTGTCTGATTGTTGTTGACTGTAAGCCAAGGACAGGAAGATCTGAAAGAGGGAAGGCAGGAGAGATGCAGAAAAAATGTAGCTTTTTAGAATTTGCCTATTACTCTCGAGGTGTTAGGATGCATATAAATATCTAAGGTCCCAGGAGAGGCGAGAGTTCGTGGCTCAGTGGCAAATATTGTTTTATAACGCTCATGTGAAGCGCCTTGGAACGTTTTTCTATGTTAAATACAAGTTGTTGCTGTTGTAGTGGCAATAGTTCTCAGTTTAATCCCTAGGACTCACTATATTTGCATATATAGTGGGCAGATAACCACAAACTAATTCCTTGGGGAAGACACGGTTCGCTTACATAATTGATCAGTGACGCTGAAGCCAAGTGGTATATCTAACAGAAAACCCCAAAACATAATATTTTATATTTTTTTATATAATATTGGTGCAACACTTTTGGATATGGTGCATTTCAGTCTTATGTTTAATGACAGCAAGTACCATGTAGGTTTTCAGGTTGATTTCTTTCATTTTCATCACGTGTGTGTTTGGAATGCAGAAGGAAGGGTGGCTTGAGCAGCAAGTGCATGTGGTTTTGGATACTGTATTCTGCTCATCATCGTCATAGGCAGTCCCCCGAAGCGAGGATGACTTGTTTCCACGCCAAAAAAGGATGAGTTCACAGGTGTGTCAATGAAGGACCTAATATTCCAGGTCCTGAACTACATCCTGAAGGGTGGAAGATGCCTGTGTGTGGATTTTTTTTAACGTGTGGTGGCCGTTGCACACCAGCCATCACACGGGCTTGACAGAGCTCAGTGTTGGTCCAGTGGCAAGGATTAACCAAGATGACTGGAGACCAGTTCTGCTGCACAGACCTAGTGCGCACACATATCGCAGTGTGGGCTGGCCTGTGCTGCCCCTGGGCCCCTGACCCTGAATTATGCTACTGCTTCAATCAAAGACCAAGCTGCAAGCAGGAACCTTCATCATGCTGTGAATCAGGAATTTCCCCTTGTAATACAGAAACTGATTCAAAAAGGAACAAGGAACCTCGGGTAGGAACAGCAGCATACTAAAGATCTAAAGGCCATGATATCAACCCCTACCCACGAGTGTGTTGGGGGATTGGGAAGTGAAATTGCGTAATCTGCCACTCACACGCCCACTGTTATTTTTCATAGCAGCGGAATGCGGGACATCTGAGTGTCCTTCCATGGAGAGGCGGAACGCTTATTAACATATTTAAATTGTGCTCCAACAGTGCAACTGGGAGCCTGATTTGAAATTAACTTGTGCTGCATGGGTTTCCCAGGGGACAGGAAACTCAGCAGAGAATGTCAGCTCCCCAAGGTAAGTGGCTCCTTCAACAGTCCTCGTGGGTCAACAGGAGCACTCCCCCAGATGCCTCAAGAAAGCCTACATAACAGTTAAGAGCAGGAGTAGGCCATACGGCCCCTCAAGCCTACTCCGCCATTCAGTAAGACCATGGCTGATCTTTACCTCAACCGTAAGCCTCCCCCCACTACCCAATTACCAATCGGAGCTTCCTCCCTCCCCCGCTCGATTTCCGGGGACCGTTCCCAAGGGTCCCCGATTGCAGCCTTCTGCCGTTCGTGTTCCCTCCCGCCCACTGGTCAGATTATCCTTTTGGCCGGCTGCTAAGCAGGAAGTGGCTACAAGAAGCAAACGAGGCCCTGCTATTCAGATTGGCAGGGTCTCCATGTCTCCAGCCTTGTCAAGTTAATTGGTTGTTTTCAGCTTCACCCACGCCCTCCCTGCAAATAATGGGGGTCAAAGTATCTCTAAACTGGGTGATACATTTGGCCTATCTAAACGGGATGGAGTTGGATGGGGAAAAGAGTGTCTCTATGAACGAGTGGAAGGAGTTAGATTACCTCTCTGTTTTAAGGTAGCCTTTGTGAAATTTTTTTCTAAATACAAGTACACAGAATGCACCATTTTAATGTTAAAGAAAATACCTAGAAATGCACTGACAGTGACCATCATCCACATTCATACGGTCAACTTCCATACATACCCACGACTCCCAGCTCAAACTCTCCACTATCTCTCTGGAACAGTGATCAAGATTAGCGATAGAAAAAGGCAGGGAGCAATCTAGAGTAAAAATGTTTAACTGGGGGTGGTGGGGTGGAGGTTAATTTCACTGGGATGAGAACGGATCTGGCCTGGGTAAACTGGAATCAAAGATTGGCAGGTAAAACTGTATTGGAACAATGGGCTACCTATGAAGAGGAAATAGTTCAGGTACAGTTGAGGTACATTCCCACGAGGGGGAACGGTAGAGCAACTAAAGTCAGGGCTCCCTGGATAACGAAAGAGATAAGAGAATATGATGACGCAGAAAGAGAGTGCATATTGACAAATGTCAGCTTGCAAATACATCTGAAACAGGTGCAGCGTCGAAAATCCGGAATTCCGGAATAATCCAGACCGATCGGTGGCAGGGTCATCCCAATTCCGTAAAATGTTCTGAAATCCGGACCCGCTGATCGCGCCGACCTCGGGGTCCCACCACTGCCCGACCTGAGGCCTTGCCTCACCGCCTCTCCTGCTGCCGCAGCCCTTACCTCGGGGCCTCCTCGTCAGCCCGCCTGAACAGCTCCTCGGTGGTGGGGCCTTGCCCCATGACCTCATCGACGGGGCCGACGGCCCGAACAGCTCCTCAGCGGGGTCCCCCCACTCCCTTTCTGACATTCCGAAATCTGAAAATACCCGAACCTGGGCTTGGGTGTTTCTGGATTCGTGACGTCAGAAAGACGATCGAAAGTCCGGAAAAGCCCGGAATCCGGAAGGCCCTCAGTCCAGACAGTTCCGGATTCGCGACACTGCACCTGTATATAGAAATGTCAGAGGAGAAGTGAAAAAGAAAATAAGAGGGGAAAAGAGGGGGATGAGAATAGAATGGCAGCCAACATAAAAGGTAATCCAAAAGTCATCTATAGGCACATGAGGTGGGGTGGGTAGATTAGGGACCAAAAAGGTGACCTATACTTGGAGGCAGAGGGTATGGCTGAAGTACTAAATGAGTACTTTGCACCTGTCTTCTCCAAGGAAGAGAATGCTGCCATAGACATAGTGAAGATACTTGATAAAATAAAAAATGATAAAGAGGAAGTATTAGAAAGGCTGGCTGAATTTAAAATAGATAAATCACCAGGACCAGATGGGATGCATCCTAGGATGATGAAGGAATTGAGAGAGGAAATCGCAGAGCTACTGGCCATAATATTCCAATCTTCCTTAGATACGGGGCTGGTGCCAGAGGACTGGAGAATTGCAAATGTTACACCATTGTTCAAAAAAGGGTGTAAAGATAAACCCAGCAACTGCAGACCAGCCAGTTTATCCTTGGTGGTGGGGACGCTTTTAGAAACAGTAATCAGGGACAAAATTAACAGTCACTTGGATGAGTGGAGATAAACGAAAGAAAGCCAGCATGGATTTGTTAAAGGCAAATCGTGTTTTTTGATGAGGTAACAGGGTTGATGAGGATAATGCAGTTGACGTATGCAATGATTTCCAAAAGACTTTCGACGAAGTGCCATATAATAAACTTGCCAGCAAAGTTGAAGCCCATGGAATAAAAGGAACAGTGACAGCATGGATACAGAATTATGACATGATTAAGAAACAGAGAATGGTTGTTTTTCGGACTGGAGGAAGGTATACAGTGGTTTTCCCCAGGGGTCGGTTCTAGGACCACTGCTTTTCTTGAGATATATTAATGACTTGGATGTGAGTGCACAGGGCACAATTTCAAAATTTACAGATGACACAAAACTCGTAAGAATAGTGAACAGTGAGGAGAGGGATAGACTTGAGGAAGACATGGGGGTAATATATTAGCATGGATAAAGAATTGGTTAATGAACGGAAAACAGAGAGTCGGGATAAATGGTTCATTCTCTGGTTGGCAATCAGTAACTAGTGGGGTGCCGCAGGGATCAGAGCTGGGACCCCTACTATTAACAATCTATATTAACGACTTGGAAGAAGGGACTGAGTGTAACGTAGCCAAGTTTGCTGACGATACAAAGATGGGAGGAAAAACAATGTGTGAGGAGGACACAAAAAATCTGCAAAAGGACATTGACAGGCTAAGTGAGTGGGCAAAAATTTTGCAGATGGAGTATAATGTTGGAAAGTGTGAGGTCATGCACTTTGGCAGAAAAAAATCAAAGAGCAAGTTATTATTTAAATGGAGAAAGATTGCAAAGTGCTGCAGTACAGCGGGACCTGGGGGTACTTGTGCATGAAACACAAAAGGATAATATGCAGGTACAGCAAGTGATCAGGAAGGCCAATGGAATCTTGGCCTTTATTGCAAAGGGGATGGAGTATAAAAGCAGGGAAGTCTTGCTACAGCTATACAGGGTATTGGTGAGGCCACACCTGGACTACTGCATGCAGTTTTGGTTTCCATATATACGAAAGGATATAGTTGCTTTAGAGGCAGTTCAGAGAAGGTTCACTAGGTTGATTCCGGAGATGAGGGAGTTGACTTATGAGGAAAGGTTGAGTAGGTTGGCCCTCTACTCAATGAAATTCAGAAGAATGAGAGGTGATCTTATTGAAACGTATAAGATTATGAGGGGGCTTGGCAAGGTGGATGCAGAGAGGATGTTTCCACTGATGGGGGAGACTAGAATTAGAGGGCATGATCTTAGAATAAGGGGCCTCCCATTTAAAACTGAGATGAGGAGAAATTTATTTCTGAGGGTTGTGAATCTGTGGAATTCACTGCTCAGAGAGCTGTGGAAGCTGGGACCTTGAATAAATTTAAGACAGTGTCTTAAACGATAAGGGGTTATGGGGAGCGGGCAGGGAAGTGGAGCTGAGTCCATGATCAGATCAGCCATGATCTTATTGAATGGCGGAGCAGACTCGAGGGGCCGTATGGCCTGCTCCTGCTCCTATTTCTTATGTTCTTATAGACAGGCTGGTGAAACGGGCGGACACACGGCAAATAAAATTTAACGCAGAAAAGTACGAAGTGATACATTTTGGTAGAAAGAATGAGGAGACGACACAAACTAAATTGTCCAATCCTGAAGAGGGTGCACGAACAGAGAGAATTGGGGGTATGTGTGCACAAATCGTTGAAGGAGGTAGCGTAGGTCGAGAAAGCAGTTAAATAGGTTTATGGGATCCTGGGCTTCATAAATAGAGGTATAGAGTACAAAAGTGGAAAGTATGATGAACCTGTATAAAACACTGGTTTGGCCCTACTCTGTCCAATTCTGGGCATCACACTTTAGGAAGGATGTGAAGGTCTTAGAGAGGTGCAGACACGATTTACGAGAATGATTCCAGGAATGAGGGACTTCCGTTACGTTGATAGACTGGAGAAGCTGGGGTTGTTCTCCTTTGAGCAGAGAAGATTGAGAGGAGATTTGATAGAGTTGTTCAAAATCATGAGGGGTCTGGACAGAGTAGATAGAGAGAAACTGGTCCCATTGGCATAAGTGTTGAGAACAAGAGGACCAGATTTAAGGTGTTTGGCAAAATAACCAAAGGTGATGTAAGAATTTTTTTTTAAAAGCAGCGAGTGGTTAGGATCTGGAATGCACTGGTGGAGGCAGACTCACTCAATCTTATCTTTCAAAAGGGAAGTAGATAAGTATCTGAAGGAAAAGAATTTGCAGAGCTACGGTGAAAGGGTGGGGGAGTGGGACTAGCTGAGAATTGGCACGGGCTCGATGGGCCAAATGGTCGCCTTCTGTGCTGTAACCATCCTATGATTCTGTAATCCACCTACCCCTAATCTTCCCCCACAACAGCATGCACATAAATCGAGACGTTGCTTAACCGGAAGCTAATGTAGGTCAGTGAGCACAGTGGTGACGGGGACTTGGTGGGAGTTAAGACACGGGCTGCCAAGTTTTGGATCGCCTCTAGTTTACGTAGGGTAGGATGTGGGAGGCCAGCCAGGAGTACATTGGAATAGTCAAGTCTAGAGGGCTTCAGCAGCGGATAAGCTGAGGCAAGGGTGAAGATGGGCGTATTACAGAGGTGAAAATAGGCGATCTTAGTTATGATGCGGATATATGGTCGAAAGCTCATTTCAGGGTTAAATATGATGCTAAGGTTGCGAACAGTGTGGTTCAGCCTCAGACAGAAGTTGGGAGAAGGATGGAGTCAGTGGCTAGGGAATGGAGTTTGTGGCGAGGACCGAAAACAATGGCTTCGGTCTTCCCAATATTCAATTGGAGAAAATTTTGGCTCATCCAGAACTGGATGTAGGACAAGCAGTCTGACAATTTAGAGACCGTGGAGGGGTTGAGAGAAGTGGTATTGAGGTAGAGCTGGGTGTCATCAGCGTACATGTGGAAACTGACACTGTGTTTCCAAATGATGTCACCAAGGGGCAATATGTAGATGAGAAATAGGAGGGGACTAAGGATAGATCCTTGAGGGACACCACAGGAAACGATGCGTGGGCGGGAAGAGAAGCCATTGCAGGTGATTCTCTGGCTACGATTGGATAGATAAGAATGGAACCAGGTGAGTGCAGTCCCACTCAGCTGGACAACGGTGGAGAGGTGTTGGAGAAGGATAGAGTGGCCAGCTGTATCAAAGGCTGCAGACAAGTCAAAAAGGACGAGAAGGCATAGTTTGCCATTGTCACAGTCACAAAGGATGTAATGTGTGACATTGATGAGAGCTGTTTCGATACTGTGGCAGGCGCGGAAACAGGATTGGAGGAATTCAATCATGGAATTGCAGGCAAGGATTTGGGGGGGGGCTGACTGACAACACATTCAAGGACTTTGGAATGGAAAGGGAGGTTGGAGATGGGGCGGTAGTTTGCAAGGACAGAGGGGGACAGTATCTGAGGAGAGCGAACCGTTAACAATGTCAGCCAACAGCCAGAAAAGGAAGCTGGGTGTTCAGAAGTTTAGTGGGAATAGGGTCAAGAGAGCACTAAATGGGTCTCATGGACAGGATGAGTTTGGAAAGGTCATGAGGAGAGATTGGAGAGAAACTGGAGAAAGATTCGAGGTCGGGGCTAGGGAAGGGGACTTCCTTAGAGGAAGTTTGGCCCACTGGGCTAGTTGAAGAAAGGGACGAGGCAGAGGTGGCCGAACAGATGGTCTCAATCTTGGAGACAAAGAAGTCCATGAGCTCCTCACACTTATTGTCGTAGGTGAGGGTAGAGACTGGGGAGAGGGTTTTAAAACAGCGGTTAGCAGTGGAGACTAGGGGCCCAAGTTTCCACATGATTTGCGCCTGATTTTTAGGAGCAACTGGTGGAGAACGGACTATCTTAGAAATCGCAATTCTCCACATTTTTTTTTCTGCAGTTCTAGTGAGGTAGAACAGTTCTACTTTGGAACAGAATTTTTTCTTCAAAAGGGGGCGTGTCCGGCCACTGACGCCTGATTTCAAAGTTTCCACAGTGAAAACGTACTCCAAACTAAAGTAGAATGGAGCAAGTGAAGATTTTTGTAGAACTGAAAAAACCTGTTCTACACATTAAAAAATCAGGCGCAGGTTACAAATTATGCGTCCAGAACGAGGGGGGGGGAAGGGAAGTAATTAAATTCTACAATCAATCCTTATTTATACTTCTACAAATATTATACAAATAAATCCAACCTGAATAAACATTTATAAGCAAAGAAAAGATTAAATAAACCATCTTCCTACCTGTGTGAAAGTGCTTCAGCCATCGTTCGTTGCCGCGGAGGGGAGGGAGGGGAAGGAGACAGCGGTTTGTTGCCGTGGAGGGTGGGGAGGGGAAGGAGACAGCGGTTTGTTGCCGCCGCGGAGGGGAGGGAGGGGGAGGAAACCGCCGTTTGTTGCCGTGGAGGGGAGGGAGGGGAAGGAGACAGCGGTTTGTTGCCGTGGAGGGGAGGGAGGGGAAGGAGACAGCGGTTTGTTGCCGCTGTGGAGGGGAGGGAGGGGAAGGAGACAGCGGTTTGTTGCCGCGGAGGGGAGGGAGGGGGAGGAAACCGTCGTATGTTGCCGTGGAGGGTGGGGAGGGGGTGGGGAGGGGAAGGAGACAGTGGGGAGGGGAAGGAGACAGTGAGAAGGGTAGCCTCAGTGCTGATGGCAATGTGCTTTTATTAAAAAATGCTCAAAAATTAAACAGCTACAAAGAACTACAAAAATGGCCGAGTGCCAATGTTTTTTTCACACTGCGCGAACGCTCTAACGCACACGCACAGCGTTGCCGGCAGGAAAAAAACTAATTTAAATAGTACCCGCCCCCTCCCACTTACAAAATTGGCGCAAGTGTAGGCTCCGCCCCCCTGGGCACCGCGCCAAACAGACAAGGAGCTGCAAAGCGCTCGAGAATAGCGTGTTTTTTTTCTGCCGCTGTTTTAGGCGCGAAAAACGGGTGCCAAGCTCAGAGGGGCGCCCGTTTTTTATTCTGTGGAAACTTGGGCCCTAGAAGCTGGGATTTACCTTTACATTCAAGAATGATTCTGGAATAGTGAGCGATTTTGGCAGAAAATGTAATCAAAAAATGGATAATGAGCTAATGGAGGAGATATTAGGAGGGTTTGCCAAAGGCTAAATGGTAGAGATTGGTTTTAAGGAGAGTGTTAGTAGAGAAGGGGGAAGCAGAAGAGTATAGGGAGGTAAGTCAAGAGTGGGGCCTAGGCAGCTGAAGGCACAGTCAACAGTGGGGATTTGAAGGAGGGGGAATGCACAAGAGGCCAGAATAAGCTGTATGAAGAGTTTGTGGATAGGGGATAAAAGTTGAAAGGCTAAAGGCCATAGACTTAAATACAAGGATGAGAATTTTAAGTAAGGGTCTGGGAGAACCAGTTGCTGTTAGGGAGCACAGGGATGAGCGGGACTTGGCGCAGGATAAATATGGGCAGCACAGTTTTGGATAAGCTGAATTTTACAGAACATGTTGGATGGGAGGCCAGCTAGAAATTGTCTAGAGATGACAAAAGCTTTGTTAACTATTTCAGCAGCAGATGGGCTAAGATAGCATTAAGGCAGGTGCATTACAGAGATGGAAGTAGACAATCTTTGCGTTGCAGAGGATATGGGGTTGGAAGCACAGCTCGGGGTCAAGGAGAATACTGAGGTTCTGGTTCAGCCTAAGACATTGGGGGAAGAAGGATGGAGTTGTGTAGAATTTGTGCTGGGACTAAAGACAATGACTTTGGTCTTCCCAATATTTAGCTGAAAGAAATTGCATCTCATTCAAGACTGGATATCAGACAAGCAGTCTGACAGCACAGCTTCACAGGAGGGGTTGAGAGAAGTAGTGCAGAGTTAGAGCTGGGTATCATCAGTGTATATGTGGAAGCTAATCCCATGTCTGTGATGTCACCAAGAGGTAGCATGTAGATGAGGAAGAGAGGACCACATATAGATCCTTGGGGATCCCCAGAGGTAATGGTCTGAGAGCAGAAAGAGAAGCCATTGCTGGAGTTACTCTGGCTACAATTGAATAAGTGTGAGCGGAATGATGCAAGGGCAGTCCCACCAAATTAGATGATGAAAGACTAGCACTGGAGAAGTATGGCATGGTCGACCATGTGAAAGGCTACAGAAAGGAGAGAAGGAATGAAGAGGGGCAATGAAACACAGTCACAGTTACAAAGGAAGTCATTTATGACTTTGGTTAAAGCTGCTTTGCTGCTGTGGGAGGGGTGGTAATTTGATTGAATAGTTTCAACATGGAATTGCGGGAGAGATGGCGTGGATTTGGGAAAGCAACAATACGTTCATAGATGAAGAGGAAAACAAGATTGGCGATATGGTGAGAGTTTGCAATGGCAGAGGGGTCGAGGGTGAGGTTTTTGAAAAGTGGGTAATAATGGTGGTTTTGAAAAGGGAGGAGGAACCATTTTCAATGACAGTTACTATGGAGGCCAGAAGGGAAGTTGAGTGATCAGCAATTTAGTAAGATTGGGGGTCAGGGGAGCAGGGGTATGGCTCTCAAGGACGAGATGAACTTGGAGAAGGCATGAAGGGAGACAAGAAAGAAACTAGAGAGACATGGGTTCAGGGCTAGGGTGGAGAGGGTGCTGAGTGGCGATGTGGCTTGCTGCGAAATGGGGGGGGAGGAGTAGCTGAAACAGTTGGTCTCTGCCTTGGTGACAAAGAAGTGAGGGTGGAAGAGGCAGGGAGAAGGGTTTAAGAAAGCAATGCTAGTGGAGAAAAGAAGCCAGCGGTCAGCTAGTGCAATAGTGCTGGGTGTGGTCCAGTGATGGATGGCTAAGCACCAGATACACTGGAGTCTGCAACCCTAGTAAAAAGACAAAATATAGTACAGGTACCACCTAAAATCAGATACAAGTCTTCAAAGGAGGCCCATGTTTTAGGAACAAATGATCAAAACATTCCTGTTGGATACCTGTATCTATCGTTCATTTTAGATGCCAATATCTTCACTAATGAGCAATTGCAGACAACCAGATCGTTTTGTTTTACTGATCTTAACTTTATCTTTTTGGGGGGTGAAAGGAGGCAAATGCTCTGTGACAATCAAAAAATACTAATTAGCTTCTAATACTAATTTAACTTCTAATTTTCATATGTTAACTATATCAGTAATGGACCGATCACATTACACATTTTGCATTAGTCACAGTGGTTTTTGTTTTGTGCTGACATAAAAATATGGGTATGTGTTGATGTGAAGTTGTTTTAATCAAATTTAGATTTAGGCTTTTTGCTAGCTGCAGTGCAACTGGAATAGGTAGAAAGTGGTCATTTTAATCTTCAGTATTAAATGTTTTAATTGCAGCAATGAGCCAACTAGCCAAAGAGCGATGAGGAACCGACTCTGGAACTCCGGTCTACCAGCCGTGCTTCTCTCTCAACAGGTTTGAGTGTTGAGGTACAACTACACCTAACATTTTCTAAACATAGTACCTTCCTTCAGCACAGTTGGCTGCAGTTAGTGACATGTGATCCACAACTCCTGAAAAATCTACGGCACTCTCTACAGTGGCATGAAAATGATGATAAAATCTTTATCCTCGAACACAACTACGAAAAATAACAGATCAAAATTAACTTAATTTTTTCATGTTACATCCATCCCCAGGCAATTTCTTAGAAAAGGGCCCTTCACAAAAATACAACACGATACAACTTACAAACATACAAATTGCTATTAGTGGTTTAATGATAAGGCCCACCACCGTGTTTAAAAAAAAATCATCCTCCGGATGTGAATGTCGCTAGCAATGCTGACATTTATTGCCCATCCCTTCTTGCTTTGATACGGTGGTGGTGGGCCTTCTCATTAAACCACCAACAGCAATTTTATACAACTTAATAGCCTATTAGGTCACTTCAGAGGGCAGTTACGAGCCAACCACACTGATGTTGTACTGGACTTGCATATAGACCAGAGTGGGACAGGTTTCCTTCCCTGAAGGACATTAGTAAAGATTGTTTTACCACAATCTTAAATGTCACTTTTGCAGATATGAGCTTTATATTACAAGATTTAAAAAAAAACATTTTATTAATAAAGAATAGCCTGAAATTAAATGTTTTTGAAATTGAAATTAAACACGCACCACAGAAAGACAATGGGTGGGGCTGGACTCGTCGCACAAGATATAATTGTCTAAACTTAAATTTTTTTCCACACAAAACTAGATATACCGCCAACATCACTTACAAGAACCGACAACAAACACACACACGAGTTCTAAGATTCCTTCAAATATACTTTTCCTGAGAAAGATTCTGGAGGGGAAACTTTTAACTTGTCAGGTCTCCATTTTGTCAGCCGAAATTTTTCAAGTGTGTAATTGTCACCGGAGAAGTCAGACGACCGCGATGTTTCTTTACCTGCGAGCCAGACGAGCCACACTGCGAGCAGAGCCCACACCAGAGTCCTGGGACCCCGAGCCCTCATCTGGGCATATTTCAATCCCAGTATACCCACCGCAACCATTTTGTAAAATAAAAAACTTTACTTTCAGTTTCGTTCGTTCGTATTCTTTCGTTCACGTGATTCCTCCAGATAAACTGCTGCAACATTTTAATAAGTTCCTTGTGTCGCCAAGGTAGGGTCTAAACCCGACTCGCAACCGTAACATATTCCTGATGGTGAATAAATACATTGTTTTATATTCAATTCAACAAAGATGTTTCGGGGGACGGCGGCTAAACTAATGTCTGTATTCCTGCGAGGGACCACCGGCAAATAGGGCTACATATAGTGACACCAGTATTCCTGGCCAGATTCGTAATTCCCCCGTTGGTCAGGCTCACAGACCACACTGCTGTCCGTCCAGCAGCTCTCAGTCTCGACCTTATCGGTGCCAAAAACAAACTTATGGTCAGAGCCAACATCAGCCGCAAAGGATCTGCATAACACCGGATTTCCATCTTCTAGTTACAATGATAAATCAGTCGTATTTCTTATCTGCCCAGAAGGTGACTGTCATATTTGTAACTACAATGTAACATTACTGTATGCACTCAACTAAGATGCACACTATGACCACAGGGGGTGAACTTGTGTGAGACACTCCTTACCTGATCACTCAGGTATATAAAGGGAGGTCCCACGCAGAGTCATCACTTCTGAAGTACTGAATAAAGAGTTCAGTTCACGCAGTGGCCTTGTCCCTGGAATGTGCCTCGTGTGGTTTCATGCAGTAGAATAAGGACTTTGCATTGACGATGAGAAACGGGAATTCACGACCCACGAGAATGGCCACCGGCAGCATAGATGAACGGTACTGTGTTGGGGAAGACTGGGACGATTTTGTTGAGAGGTTTCAGCAGAGTTTTGTCACGAAAGACTGGCTGGGGGATGCAGCGGCCGACAAGCGTTGGGCTCATCTCTTGGCCAGCTGTGGGCGAAAGACTTATGCGCTCATAAAGGACTTACTGGCACCCGAGAAGCCATCGGACAAAACCCTTGAGGAGCTCAGCAAGTTGATTGGGGAGCACCTCAAGCCGGCGAGCAGCATACACATGGCGCGACACAGAATCTACACCCACCGACGTTGTGAAGGGCAGAGCATACCGGACTTTGTAGCGGACCTCTGGTGTTTGGCCAGCCTCTAAGTTCACAGACGCCTGCAGGGGAGAGATGCTAAGGGACTTCTTTATTGAGGGTATCGGTCATGCGGGAATTTTTCGCAAGCTAATTGAAACCAAGGACTTGACCTTGGAAGCGGCAGCGTTGTTGGCTCAGACTTTCATAGCGGGGGAGGAAGAGATGAAAATTTTTACGTGCGCAATTCTGTCTCCAACGCGGCGATGGATCAGGGAGTCAATGTTCTCAATGCCACTCAGATCCCCGTGAGCAGGCAGGGGCAACCCGACGTTCATCAGGCAGCAAAAGATCCCAGAGTAGGACTTCAACACAGACAATGGCAGGCTGAACGGACGTTCACGCCATCACAGTGGACAATGCGGCCTGGGATGGGGCCAATGACACCCACTAATAGGGTACTGAAGAGCAGTCAAGGGGACAGTCAGCGCGGAATCACTGGCCATAGCCCTTTTGTCCCCAACAATGGAAACTTTAACTCGTGCTGGAGGTGTGGGGGTAAACACTCAGCCAGATCTTGCAGATTCCATCAGTTTGTCTGCAGAAACTGCAACCTCAGTGGCCATTTAGCCCGTATGTGCAGAAAGCCTGCAACCAGACTGATATTTGAGACAGATGAATCAGAAGAGGGTTCTATGAGGCAGGATGACTTTTGGGGCAAATCGATGGATGCTGAGGTTCAGCGGGTCCATGTGGCGAATGTTCACAGTTCATACACCAAAACGGCACCAATGATGATGAGGGTTCTGTTGAACAGCATCCCGTTACACGTACACGTAAACGGTACAAATGGAGCTGGACACGGGGGGCCAGCCAGTCACTCATGGGCGTTCAGCAATTCGAGAAACTGGCCACGCAAAGCCAGCAGACCCAAATTAGAACGCACCGAGACGCAATTAAGGACTTATACCAAAGAAATCATTCCGGTACTAGGCAGTGCAATGTTGGCTGTCACGCAATGTTGGCTGTCACACACGATGGCTTGGTGAACCGGCTGCCGCTCTGGATTGTCCCGGGCAATTTCCCACACTGTTGGGGAAGAGCTGGTTAGCCGCGATGAACTGGAAATGGGGGGATGTTCACGCAATGTCATCCGTGGAGCGAAGTTCGTGCTCACAAGTCCTACAACAATTCGAGTCACTGTTCCAACCTGGCGTCGGGACCTTCAAAGGCACTAAAATAGTGATACACATCACCCCGGACGCCAGGCCAGTGCACCACAAAGCCAGAGCGGTGCCGTATGTGATGCAGGAGAAAATTGAGAGCAAATTGGACCGGCTGTTGAGAGAGGGCATCATCTCGCCTGTTGAATTCAGCGACTGGGCGAGCCCCATTGTCCCCGTTCTGAAAGCGGATGGTTCTGTCAGGATCTGTGGTGACTACAAGGCCACCATCAATCGGGTGTCCCTACAAGACCAATACCCGTTCCCAAGAACGGAGGACCTATTCGCCATGCTGGCAGGCGGCAAGCTGTTCACCAAGTTGGACCTCACTTCAGCCTATATGACTCAGGAACTGACTGACAAATCTAAACTGCTGACCACCATCACCGCTCACAAGGGACTGTTTGCGTATAACAGGTGCCATTTTGGCATTCGATCAGCGGCCGCGATTTTTCAATGCAACATGGAAAACCTGCTTAAATCCATTCCTGGAATGATTGTATTCCAGGACGACATCCTCATCATGGGTCGAGACACCGAGGAACACCTCCACAACCTGGAGGAGGTGCTACGCCGACTGGACCGGGTAGGCCTGCGACTCAAGAAATCTAAATGCATGTTTTTAGCTCCCGAGGTTGAGTTTCTGGGCAGGAGGGTTGCTGCAGATGGGATTCGGCCCACCGAATCCAAAACAGAGGCGATTCGACGAGCACCCAGGCCCTGCAACACATCAGAGCTGCGTTCATTCCTGGGACTGTTGAACTATTTTGGGAACTTTCTGCCAAACTTGAGCAGATTTTTGGAGCCGCTACACGTGCTCCTGCATAAGGGGTGCGATTGGTTTTGGGGGGACTGTCAGGAACAGGCTTTCGATCGGGCATGAAACCTACTGTGTTCTAACAAGCTATTGACCCTGTACGACCCCTGTAAAAGTTTAGTTCTGTCATGTGATGCATCGTCCTAAGGGGTTGGGTGCGTGTTGCAGCAGGGTAATTTTTTTTTTTTTTTTTGAAATTCGTAGCCAATCGTTCCAATTCTTTGTCAAATCACAAACGCCAGAGGTCACCTTGGGCCCATTCAAGGATCACTCTGCGCCAATGTTCTTAGCCAAAAGGCCTAGAGCCACTGCACCATTCCTGGAAGTACTGCAATACCAGGTTCGTGCCATGGAGGTGGATGGGTCAGGTCCCCCACACACCTCCGTGGACCCCTGTAAAAGTTTAGTTCTGTCATGTGATGCATCGTCCTAAGGGGTTGGGTGCGTGTTGCAGCAGGGTAATGCTGAGGGTCAGCTACAACCTGTGGCTTATGCCTCCAGGTCGCTCTCTCAAGCAGAACGGTGTTATGGGATGGTTGAGAAGGAAGCGCTTGCATGTGTCTATGGTGTAAAAAAAAATGCATCAGTATCTCTTTGGTAGAAAGTTTGAACTGGAAACAGACCATAAACCACTCACATCCCTGTTGTCAGACAGCAAGCCTGTCAATGCCAACGCATCAGCTCGCATACAGCGATGGGCTCTCACGCTGGCTGCCTATGACTACTCCATCCGGCACAGGCCCGGCACTGAAAATTGCGCTAACGCGCTCAGCAGGCTTTCACTGGCCACCACTGAGGGAGCAGCTGAGCAAAGCGCTGAGATGGTCATGGTTGTTGATGCCTTCGACAGTGCAGGCTCCCCCATCACAGCCCGCCAGATCAAAATCTGGACAAACTATCCCTGATTGAGAAATGTGTCTTGACTGGTGATTGGGCGTCCGCACACGGAGCGTGCCCTGAGGAGGTCAGACCGTTCCACAGGCGGATGGATGAGCACTCCATTCAAGCCGATTGCCTACTATGGGGCAGCCGGGTAGTTATGCCCCAGAAGGGCAGGGAAGTGTTCATCAGGGAACTCCACAGCGAGCACCCAGGCATTGTGATGATGAAGGCCATTGCCCGGTCACACGCTTGGTGACCGGAATTGACTCAGACCTGGAACAATGTGTTCGCAGGTGCATGACATGTGCCCAGCTCGGTAATGCCCCCAGGGAGGCCCCGCTCAGCCCGTGGCCCTGGCCCACTAAGCCATGGTCACGCATTCACGCTGACTACGCGGGCCCGTTCATGGGAAAAATGTTCCTTATCGTTGTAGATGCGTACTCGAAATGGATCAAGTGCATCATCCTGAATTCATGCACGTCATCCACCACCGTGGAAAGCCTATGTGCGATCTTCGCAACCCATGGCTTGCCAGACATCCTGGTTAGTGACAATGGCCCGTGTTTCACGAGTTATGAATTCCGGGAGTTTATATCAGGCAATGGCATCAACCATGTCAGGACTGCGAGTTCAAGCCGGCCTCCAATGACCAGGCGGAACGTGCGGTCCAAATCGTTAAGCAAGGGATGCTTAGGATTCAAGGACCCTTCCTACAATGCCACCTATCGCGCCTCCTGCTGGCCTACAGATCCCGCCCGCACTTGCTCACGGGGGTCCCGCCCACAGAGCTACTAATGAAACGGACGCTCAAGACTCGGTTGTCCCTCTTCATCCAGTCCTGACTGACATAGTTGAGGGCAAGCGCAAGTCACAAAACGAGCACCATGATCGTAATTCGAGGGGGAGATGTATAGAAGTAAATGATCCTGTATTCGTCCTCAATCACGCAATGGGGCCCAAATGGCTCGAGGGTACCGTAATAGACAAAGAAGGGAATAGAATCATTGTGGTAAAACTTAACAATGGCCAGATATGCCATAAGCATCTGGACCAAGTAAAGAAACGGTTCAGCAATGACGCGCAGGAACCTGAAGAAGACCATGAGATGGAGCTCACAACACCGCCAGTGAACGAGCAACAAGAGCAATCAGAACAATGTACAGTCCCTGCGGTCAGCCCGGACAGGCCGGAATCACCACAGGTGACAGACACTCTCGTCAGTGTTCAACAACCAGAGCCCCAACTGCGGCGCTCCACGAGGGAGCATAGACCACCTGAAAGACTGAACCTTTGATCCCTATAAGACTTTGCGGGGGGGAAGGTGATGTCCTGTTTGTAACTACAATGTAACACCACTGCATTACTGTATGCACTCAACTAAGATGCACACTTTGACCACAGGGGGTGAACTTGTGGGAGACACTCCTTACCTGATCACTCAGGTATATAAAGGGAGGTCCCACGCAGGGTCATCACTTCTGAAGTACTGAATAAAGAGTTCAGGTCATGCAGTGGCCTTGTCCCTGGAATGTGCCTCGTGTGGTTTCATGCAGTAGAGTAAGGACTTTACAGTGACAACCAAATCCAGATTTTTGTGTCTTTCTTTGAGAGAAAAGGGTGTGTTTGCCCCGATCAGAACTAGAATCCTTGAACAAGAACAAGATTCCTAGTATGGATAATATAATTGGAGAGTTGTTCCGGGCGGATGAGGGACATACAGTGAAAGTGATGCAAAGGTTGTTTAACAAAATTTATTATTAAGAGCAAGTATCTGAAGACTGGGGAAAGGTGATAATACCAAAGTAGGCAAGGACATAAGAATGAATGCAGCAATTACAGAGGAATCAGCTTACCGACTATACCCAGGAAAGTATTTACTATAAGCACTGCAGATGAGAATGAAAAACTACCTAGAGGTGGCACTACATGAAGAACAAACTGGTTTTAGACCAGGATGAAGCTCAACAGATCAACTGTGATGACAAAATTTGGAGACATTTATGGATCACAACATCCATTGTTACAACAACTTCATAGATTTTAAGCAGACCATTGTCAGTGTATGGCGATAAGAGATATGGCATGTCTTGAGCATGTATAGTCAAACTGATAGAAAACTGTCATGTATGCTGTTAGTGAAATAATTTATTTACCGGAATACGGAGTAAGCTTTGCGAATCATAAACGGTTTATTAAACAGAGCGCTCTGGGAGAGACGCCGTGAACTCCGCAGTCACAGCAGCCGACTTCTCGTTTAAGCAGAGCGGAGCAGAATCATTTTATACATTGAAGTAAACAAGTATAGAAAATCTCGTTATTGTACAGAAAATCTCATTATTGATAAGAAATCACCTGACCCATGAGTCATATCACCGCCTTGTCTGTCTACATGACGTCTGTATATGATTATACGGTTAAATGGTTTATGCTAGAGTGTGACCTTATCCCTAGTTGTGCAACTGGGGATTTTCCACACCCCTGCTGCCAAGCTGCCACACATCCGATCTCCCAGCAAGCTCTATTTACTCCAACAGTCCCTCCTGTGGTTCATGGGGACAGGAGGAAGCTCCCACCCCTCTGAACCATTTTGCCCTGGACCCTTCTGCTGATGTAGTTCCTCTCACCACCTCTTCTGGTGTTTTGCTTGATGTTCAGCATGTATGGGGTTCGCCAATCCTGCGATCCCCTGCTCTCAGGCTGTGGTGGTCCTACAGCCAAATTCCTTTCTTGTGAGTGTTAGCAATGTTGGAGTAACGGGATCCGGCTGGATCACTCGTTAATATTCAGCGGCTGGAACTATCATTTCTCCCATTCTGGCACAACAGCACTTTACCAGCATAACCAAGAGTTACAGCACTATTATGACAATAACAATTGTAACAAATCCCTGCATCAGGGTGGTTCCAATTGATCCCAACCAGCCGGTCGTCCATCCCCACAAGGAGGAATCCGGCGTTTGTCGAGCCTTTGCTGCCTCTGTTTGGATGTGGTTAGCTAAATCGTGGGTAGTCTCCGAGCTATCTGGGATGTAAGTGCAACACTCTCTTCCAATTATCGCACATGTGCCTCCCTTCTCGGCTAAGTTAAAGTCTAGGGCCATCTTGTTTTGTAAAACCATTGTGCGTATTGCCACGGTTTCGGTGCTTATGCCTTCCAGCGCTTCAGCCGTATCATTGGCAACCTCTTTGAGTAGGGAGGCCAGGAGTTTTATTTCGTTTATTGCTTGGGCAACACCATAGGAGGGTGCTATGATAGCAAAGAATCGGGCGGTCTCACTTATATCTCTTTTTGCCAAATGAGGGTGTTGTGTCAAAGACCTCAGATGATGTACGTATGGGACCACGTAAGCCAGGTAGCAAGACCCGGTCCGCTTCAGTGGTAGCCAGGGGTACGCCTTATGGCCACAGACAAAGTATGTCCCATTATATGGGCTGTATCGTGTTACCACCTCAGGGGCCCATGCGTCAGTCAGGTTGCTACCATCCGTAAGGTTCTGGAATATTATGCGACTATTATCAGCGTCATCAGTTACGTTAAAATACTGGGAGCCCTTACTACGCCCCATTGTTTGCCCTCCAGTATGGTTTCTAATGAAACAAACCGACCCGTGTGGTTTCCCCTATTCCTGAGGTATTAGTAAGAACCAGGAACGGGGGCTGACAACTTGTATTGTACTTGGGCTGGTACCATCCTGTGAAGGTTTTTAATGGGTGGCCTGCTTGTTTCCATTCTGCCGCACTTCCCTTCATACTAACTATATACCTTCCACCCCAGGTGGCTAGACTTCCTTCTCTTGTCTCATCCACGGAGGAGGCGTTCTGGTTGATGTACCATTCCGTCACCTCCGACAGGTTGAGCGGTACGGGCCTCAGCGGAATACCTCCGTTAGCGTGAATTGGGACATATGCGCATACCAGCAGTTTGACAAATTTTTAGCTTTAGCATGCGTTTATGACATATACAAGAACATGTTAACATGTAATTCCCGTTTTCTCCGGAGGGCCGTACCTTTTCCCCATTGGCTAACGCCGAGGAAGCAAAACACAGATAAAGTGGACAGCACTTTCATTCTCATTGTTACTTATTACTCTACACTTTAACAATCTCCCAAACCTGCGTGTAACTTGTTTATAGAAGATGTGTCAGGGCCTTCCTGTCAATGGTAATAACGAGGTTTGTTAAATATTAGGGCCCATATACTTTAAGCTGGGACCAATGTTTCCATTGTCCCTTTCCCTTAATGTCCACACAAGCACAAGTATCACTGCTAAGCATGACCTCATAGGGTCCTATCCATTTCGGGGCGAAGCCCGGTTTTCCCGGTATGATCTTGACCATTACCCTTGTCTCCGCCGGGGGTACTTCAGGGAGAGTGGTCAACTTAAGGTTATCATCTCTTTCCTTTTGGTCAGAACGAACCGTTTTCCTCATATCTGCCAATTGCTGACTCAATTCGATGAGGTAGGTTCGCATTCTATTTTTCAATGGGCCCACCTCCCGTGGCGATGCCCTCGGGCAGCAACATTGCCCGTCCGGTCATCAGTTCATACGGGATAAATCCGGTAGTGCGATTGGGGGTCGCTCTTAATTTCATTAGGATTATAGGCAACACATCTACCTAGGTTTGTCCAGTGTCCCAGATGGCCTTCCCCAGAGCCATTCGTTCTACCATACCCGAGCTCTGAGGATGGTAGGGAATGTGGAGCCTTTGTCTGATTCCCAATAATTTGCAGACCATTTTCATTACTGATCCTGTAAAGTGTGTGCCCAGGTCCGAATCTATTTGCAATGGTACCCCCCATCACGGAATTACCTCCTCCGCCAAGATTTGTGCCACGGTAGTTGCCGTGCAGTTTCTCGTTGGAAAGGCTTCTACCCAACGGGTGAATTGGTCTATCACCACCAAGCAGTATTGTTTTCCCCGGGAAGCTGGGAAGGGCCCAGTGAAGCCTATCTGGACGTTATCCCAAGGTCCCCGCGGGCGTGGCTGATGTGCCATCCGGACCTGTACCGGTTTTCCACTATTGTGCTGTGCGCATATAATACATCTATGGTAATATCGGCTGACGTCCGGCCTCAATCCCGGCCACCACCAGTCTTTCATAATCGCAATTGCCATTGGGACTCGTGCGGTATGGCTCGCGCCATGGTGTAATTCCATTAACATCTGCCTTATGCAGGACGGTGCTACTACTCTCCCGTCTTTCCTCCACACATGGTCCGCTTCCATTTTTGCTCCCTTCTGTGCCCGTTCCCCTTTCTCGGCGGCGGGGATGTCCTTTATACATCCTTTATTTATCCTTTCCTGTTCTACTCTTGCGGCCGCCACTTGTTCCACCCGTTCCGACTCTAAGGCCGTCTGTGCGGCCTTGTCAGCCGCTTGGTTACCCTCCTGTTCTTTCGTCTTAACCTTTTGGTGTGCCTTAATCTTTATAACTGCTGCCTGTGTCGGTTTACTTGAGGCTTCTAATAGGTTCCTAACTCTTACTTGATGCTTAACGGGCTCTCCCCCTGTGGTGATAAAGCCTCTGCGTCCCCATGCGGTCATATAGTCATGCACTACCCCAAATGCATACCGACTGTCCATATAAATGTTTACGGTTTTTCCTTCTGCTTCAATGCTTCCGTGAGGGCCACCAATTCGGCTACCTGAGCCGACAGGCTCCCATTTATTCATCCCGACCTCTCAACGTCTAAATGCTCGTTCACCACAACCCACCCAGTCCGCGGGGCCCCATCTATATATGTATGTGATCCATCTACGTAGAAGGTGAGCTGCAGGTCCTCCAACGGTACATCCTTCAGCCTTCCCATGTTCACTTCCTCATCCACTTCCTCACATTCATGGGGACTACCTTCCCCCATCATCCCCTCTGCTGGATTCTCCCCCGTGTCTCTGATTATCTTGACTGACTGATCGGCGGGTAGTAACACTGCCTCCCACCTTGCCCGGCGCATGTTAGAGACGGACCTCAGCCTTCCAGTGTTTAACATTTCCACAATGGTATGTTTGGTATGTAGGATAATATCTCCTGTCATTACCACTGGTTCACTGACATTTAGTGCCCATGCAGCACAGTCCAAGATGGCTACACATCGCGATAGTCCCTCTTCTACCAGCGACATTTTTGTAGAGTAATATGCCACCGGCCTCTTTCTATCCCCATGATCTTGTGCCACTACTGCTGTGTAAAATCCTGCATGATTGTTACAGAATATATGGAATCCCAGTCCGGGTGCTGTAATGAGGGCCCGTTTTAACTCCATATAGGCTTCCTGTTGTTTCGGGACCCATTCTACCTCCGACTTGGCCAGAGGGGAGCCCCTCACTAATGCCTGTATAGGTTCGACTATTTCTGCAAAATTAGGAATAAAGCTCCGGCTGTAATTAAAAAGACCCAGGACCTTCCTCACCCCCCTTACGGAGACCGGACGAGACATTCGTTCTATGGCACTCCGCCGGTCTCCGGGCATGGTTCGTTGTCCCTGCGACAACTGTTGTCCGAGGTACGTGACCTGGGCCAACCTTATCTGTGTTTTCTGTGGATTTCCCTTAAACCCGCCCTCCAGCAGTGCTTGCAATACCACGACCAGCGCAGTGGCGTGCCCCCTTTCATCCTCTGAAGCGATTAGGAGGTCGTTTACATATTGTAAAACCGTACTGTGGTACGGTGTCAGGTCTACTTTTTCTAATAATGCGCTCATGGCCCGGTGGAAGATGGCTGGACTATTGTGAAATCCCTGTGGGAGTCTTGTCCAGTTATATTGCTTGGCCCCGACTGTGAAGGCGAATTTGTCCTGAGGCGTCCAGTCGAGGGGGATAGACCAGAATCCATTTGCTATATCTAAAACCGTAAAAACCTTATGAGTGGGGCTGAGCCGGTTAAATATTGTGGCTGGGTTGGCCACAATTGGGTGTACCTTCGAGGTGACTTTATTTAGGGCCGTGTAGTCGATCGTAAGGCGGTAAGACCCGTCTGGTTTAGACACTGGCCACACAGGGGAATTAGTAGTGGTTTCAGCGTGTCTCACTATTCCTCTTTTCTGCAGCTCCTTAACTATTTCTTTAACCGCCTGTGCTGCTTCCGTTTTAATGGGGTACTGTCTGTGGGCGGTGTGGGCTGGTCCCTCGACTGTAATGGCCGGCATAACCACCTCTCCGCATCTTGCTTGTCCTTGGCCCAAACTGCAGACAAGGCACTACATACCGCTCGATAGATTCCCTTAATCTTTGTCCAATCTTGTGCCAAAACTTGCACACTTCCTACCTTGGCCGTATGGCGGGTATATTTAGTGAGATGTGTCCTGGCCCCATTTGCTTCCGGCCAGTGCAATTTAGACTGTCGGGCATCTATCAAGAGGTTGAGGTCCCTCATGAGGTCGAGCCCCATGATGGTACCCTCGTTATTTTTACACACATAGAACTGTGCAGGTATCATTTTCCCATCTATTTCTACCACCTGCACTGTGCTTTTGTACGCGTGGACTCGTTCTCCTCCTAAGCCCACTTTCACTATTTTATCCTTGGTTAACGGGAGGGGTATGTTGGTAAAAGAGACCGAGCATCCTGTGTCCACTAACATTTCACACTGTCTGCCTCCTATTAGTGCAGACACATACATTCGTTCATCTGACCCTCCTTCCCCGGGGACCGCAGACCGTCAATAGCTGCTCCCTGACTTCTTGAGGAATTCCAGGTATTTGCGGTACTCGTTGCTACCTATTTGTTGTTCGAGAGTCCCAGGGGCCGATGTTTTACTGGCCTCGGCCTGTCCCGCCCAACATTTCTCCGCTAGGTGTCCCACCTTTCCACAATTCTTGCAGACAGGTTTCGGGACTTTACAGGCCTTTGCCATGTGCCCGGCCTTACCACAATTAAAACAGGTTCGGGGTCGGGTACCCTGCGCCTGTCCTGTCGCCCCTCTCTCTTGTTTTGTAGTTGGGCCCCCATGTTCTCGCTTTGCCTCTTGGGCATCTACGTTACGAGCCCACCATACTACATCATCATAGGTGGCGGCGACAACCACCCCCATTTTCAAAACCTTTTGGTGTTCGGATGATAATCCCTCCTTAAACATTTGGACAAAGGCTGGGTCATTCATTGCGGCATTTGGCTGTCCTGATGATTTCTCATAGGCGGCGAACAGTCGTTCCTCGTATTCTGACACCCCCTCTCCCTTTTTATCTGTTTGTATGTCATAATTTTTCCCCAATTAGTGGGAGCTGCCCCGAGGACGGTTTGTACGGAGGCCTTAAAGGCAGCAAAAGGTGCCCGTTGGGCAGCTCTGTCTGACGCCAGGACAACATTCGAGGCCCAAGTCCCGTCCCGATAATTTGCATTAGCCTGGGCTCTCCACCGATCCTTCGGGCACTTGGCCCTGACCAGTTGATCGATGTCCCTGGGATGTAAGTCATGTACATCCCAGGTCTCGTCAAGGGCCTTCCAAAATTCTATGTTGTTACTCCTTGGTTTCAGAGACCCAAGGTCCTTCAGGATGGTTTGTTTCTCTAATGGCGTAAACGCGGCATATTTTGCAGTTGGGTTTGCCGCAGTTCCCCCCCCCCCCCCCTTCTCACTGGAGCTGCTTTTATTTCCGTGACGCCGTCACCCCTTCACCATTCTGACCCTCCATTTCGGGAAGGATCCGACGCCACGGGATATATTGGCGCATATGGGGCCGGTATTTCTCGTCCGAACATTTCTCCTGATGCACATGACCTATTTGGTGTACTGGTTATATTTTCCAATTGTTTCTCTAATTCTCTGATTCTTTTTGTTTTATATCTATCGTTTTCTTCTGCTATTTCCTGTAACCGTATATATGCTTGGGCCAACATTATCCCCGCCTTTTTTGTTCTTTGTTTTTCTGTTTTTCCCACCAGTCCCATTGCGCCGGCAGCAGTTTGGACGGGTCCCACCCGTCCCGATTCATTTTCTCTCTCACTGTCTTTCTTTCCTCCATAAACCATCTGGTCAAGGATCCTGATGGCCCCGAACTAAATGTAGAGTCCTTACCTGCCATCGTAGTACGTCTACACTTATGTCCTAGTGGGTCCCGCTTATCCAGCTGGGACGCCTACTATAATCCGTTGTCAGAGGTGCCTCACTTGTAAACCCACACTTTCCGGGTCTCTCAGTGGTGTCTCACTTGCGACTAATACGTGGCATATCACGGACCTATTTAACGTTTAGTCTTCTGTAAATAAGAAACAATAGTTACGGAACCGCGGGTCGCGACCTATATAAGCCGTTTAAGTCACAAACCCACTCCCTTAGTTCGTTGGATCCGTCCGAGTGACCTATTCACCAGTCCCACGGTGTCAATCTATGGACGGTCAGAAATGTGACTCCTCGCCCGGTACCGCGGGCCTAGGTAGAGAGAGTCCTCGACACGGATCCTGCCGACTATGCCAAATTGTTAGTGAAATAATTTATTCACCGGAATACGGAGTGAGTTTTGTGAATCATAAATGGTTTATTAAACAGAGCGTTCTGGGAGCGACGCCGTGGACTCCGCAATCACAGCAGCCAACTTCTCGTTTAAGCAGAGCGGAGCAGAATCATTTATACATTGAAGTAAACAAGTATAGAAAATCTCGTTATTGTACAGAAAATCTTATTATTGATAAGAAATCACCTGACCCATGAGTCATATCATCGCCTTTGTCTACATGACGTCTGTATATGATTATACGGTTAAATGGTTTATGCTAGAGTGTGACCTCATCCCTAGTTGTGCAACTGGGGATTTTCCACCCCCCTGCTGCCAAGCTGCCACCCGTCCGATTTCCCAGCAAGCTCTATTTACTCCAACATATGCAAACTCTTTGTATTCACTATGTAACTATGTACTATGTACCACCTGAGGGCGCTGCTGTTGGAGGCCCCAGGGGTTTCCTGCCCTGGTGTGCAGGGGTATATAAAAGGCAGCCAGCCATGCTGCCCCTCACTTTGCAGTCGTATTAAATGAACTGAAGTCACACAGCTCTTACTCACAGTACAAGGCCTCATGGAGTTATTCGATGGTAATTGCAGACATAATAACTGGCGACGAGAATATGGACTTTCACACGATTATGGCTATCTTTGGCACACTAAAAGACTTCACAGACGGTGATGATTGGGATGCCTTCATGGAAAGGCTCGGGCAATATTTTGTGGCAAGCGACCTGGCAGGGGAGACCAACACATTAGCGGAGAAGCGCAAGGCTATACTGCTGACCAGTTGTGGGCCCGACGTCAGGGACTTGCTGGCACCCACGAAGGACAAGGATAAAACATACGATGAGCTGACTGAACTACTCCGCAATACCATACAGATGACTTCCTACAAGAATCGGAGCTCACTGGCAAGTAAAATAATGCCGATTGCAGGCAGAACTGTTGAACTAATAAGAATTGTACAGAGCAGAACCTACATGCCTGCTGCTGCTAGGCCGCCAAGGGGTGTAAATACAAAATCATTAACACAATGCTGGCGTTGCGGGAGTAATCATGGGCCCCATCAATGTAGATTTAAAGATTATGCGTGCAAAAGCTGCAGAACAAGGGGCCACCTCCAGCGAATATGCAAATGTACTGCGACTTACCACGGGGCAATGCAGTCGGCAGAAGAGTCCCGATCCAGCGTGGATCACAAAGGACATGCAAAGAGGCAACTCCGCCTGAGGGAGCGGGATGCACATCCGCTCCACAAAAAGTCCTCCCATGATGATAAATTAAATGGCGTTCCTGTATCCATGGAGCCTGTTCATCACAAGGCTCGAGCAGTCCCCAACATGATGAGGGAGAAAGTGGAGATCGAATTGGACAGACTTCAACGTGAGGGAATCATATCGCCAGTCAAGTTCAACAAGTGGGCCAGCCCGATTGTTCCGGTACTAAAGAGCGATGGCACAGTCAGAATCTGCGGCGACTACAAAATAACGATCAACCGAGTCTCGTTACAGGACCAGTACCCACTACCCAAAGCCGATGACTTTTTCGCGACATTAGCAAGCGGAAAGGTGTTCACCAAGCTGGATCTAACCTCCGCTTACATGACCCAGGAGCTGGTTGAGTCGTCGAAAAAATGAACGTGCATTAACACGCACAAAGGACTGTTCGTGTACCACAGGTGCCCGTTCGGGATTCGCTCGGCTGCAGCCATATTCCAAAGAAATATGAAGAGCCTGTTGAAATTGGTTCTGTTGTGTAGGCATGCCGATTCACTGTGTGATGTCTGTAACACTGTTATGCAACATTGAATGTACCCTTGTACTGTACACACCTTACCGGTACACTAGAGGGTGCTGTTCCTGGAGACCCAGGGGTTGCCTGCACACGGCAGGTAACCCAGTATAAAAAGGAACTCACAGCTTGTTGTCACTCAGGAGCTGCTAATAAAGGACTGCAGGTCTGCACAGTTTAAGTACCATACCCTGCCTCGTGGAGTCATTACTAAAGGTGCCTACATACACTACAACTGGCAACGGGAATACGGGATCACGAACTGCACGCTCAACATGTCTAACCTCAGCAACTTTCAGCAATTTACAGGAGGGGGAAGATTGGGACGCTTTTGTGGAAAGATTGGAACACTTCTTTATAGCCAACGACCTGGACGGGGACACACCGACCACATTACCGAACAAACACAGGGCCATCCTGCTTAGCAGTGTGGGCCCACCATCTACGGTCTCGTCAGGGACTTACTAGCCCTGGAGAAGACAACCACCAAGAGCTATGAGGAACTTGTAACAATCATACAGGAACAACTAAAACCGAAAGAAAGCATTCTCACAGCCAGGCACCGGTTCTACACTTACCGGCGACCTGAGGGCCAAGAAATTGCCAAGTATGCTGCACACTTAAGAAGACTAGCTGCACCGTGTGAGTTTGGCGACCACATAATGAAGCACTAAGGGACATATTTGTCATCGGAATCGGCCACGAAGGCCTCCTACACAAATTGCTCTCGGCTGATATCATGGTCACCCTGCAGAAAGCAATTCAAGTGAGCTAGGCCGACATGGTTTTGGCCAGCGACTCCAGGCGAATACTGACCCAGGACTCTAAACCGGCGAGCACAGTGCACCGCATGGGCACTTCTAAAGGCAGAAATGCTGCCCCAAGTCCCGCAACCCTGAGTCCGCCACATGGGGGAAACCACAGGGCCACCAGTGCGGCTACAAAGACTATGCATGCAAAGGCTGAGAAGAAAAAGGTCACCTTCAGAGAATGTGCATGAAAGGCTGTACTCGCTGTGTCTCTGATGAGTTGGCTAATCACCGGGTCTCCGACACAGATGAAGATAAAGCTGCTCAAACCCTGGAAGAAGAGTAAGGAATCTTTATCTGCTCCACCGGAAATTCTCCATGGATGATGGAAGTGGACATCGACGGGGTCCCAGTCTCCATGGAGATCGACACAGGGGCGAGCCAGTCTGTGATGAGCCAAAAGACCTTTGAAAAAATTTGGAGGAATCCTGCCACTCGACCAAAACTGTCTCCTGTCCAGGCAAAGCTGCTCACCTATACCAAAGGTAAAATCCAAATTGTTGGCAGTGTGGACGTCCAGGTCTCCCAGGATGGTGTGTTGCACAAACTCCCCCTGTGGATTGTAGCCGGCAATGGTCCCACGCTGCTGGGCAGGAATTGGATGAACTGGGTCCACATCAGGCGAAGTGGTGCTGTGGAAGAAAAGAGCACCACAGCCTGCCTGCAGCAAGACCACAAAATGGCTACAGCACCACAAGCATGTGGAAGAAAGGAGCACCATGGCCTGCCTGCAACAAGACCACAAAATGGTTGCAGCACCACTAGCATATGGAAGAAAAGAGCACTACAAAAATGCTGCAGCACCACAAGCAGCAGACCTGCATTCAAAATGGCCTCCTCTATGCCACGAGTCAACTTGGAGGAGCATCATGTGACATCGAGCGGTCAATCGGATTTGAAGGCTCCTTTAAAGAAGACCGGTAACCAAAAAAATTTAAAGGAGAAGTTTCAACAAGGAGGACTTTAAAGCTAAAGATGCAATTAAAGGGTGCAAGTATGAAAATGTATGCCATGTAACCATGAATTGTGATGCTGGTTTAACTAATGTGACTAATGAGATGAATGCAGGTGTCAGTAAGGTTAAGAACAAGTTTATTATGCTTAACAATAATGATAGAGATTGTGAAATGCCTAATGTAACCATGGCTGTTGAAACCAGGACACCCAAAAGTGATGCAAGTGCTAGAATGTATAATGCAGGCTCGACTCTGTGTGATCAGAGCCAAGGTGTCATGTATACCGGTAGGACACTGCTAAAGGACATTGGGTCCTACAGGGACCATGCTGATGCCAATGGAATCCCCCTGTGGGAGACCCCCAGGTCCAGCAGGCTACCTGACCATGTAGCCTGGACCTTTGGAATGAATGTGATGCCCCTTGCAGGACACACACACGGGCAGTGGGAGCAGACCCAGGGATAGGGACAGTGGTCAATGGGCAGCCCAGCCACCACCAAATGCAACCTGCACCAGACCAGTCCTACAGCCCCTGGCCACCAAGGCCAACACCAGAAGTATGAGGCTAATACCCTCCAGCTTCCCTGGCAAACCCTGGGATGACCTGACCCTCATCCCCATTGGTGGACAAGGAGCCCACCCAGTCTTGTGGCCCTGCCCACCACCCCACAACTACCCACATCAAGTGTATACACACTACCCCACCCACTGCTGCCGTGGCTACCTCCCCGAGGGATCCCACAACAGTGACACCCACTTGGTTTGTGTGTGAGGGAGGGGAAACGTACGAGGCCAGCCTCAAGCACAGGGGTCACACCTGGCAACCACACAACTCTCACCACAACCTCCCATAGCCCACCACTGATCACCTCCCCTGGTCATGACAACTAGGATATGAAAAATGCTCAGCGGGGGAGTATTGTTGTGTAGGCATGCCGGTTCACTTTGTGATGTCTGTAACACTGTTATGCAACATTGAATGTACCCTTGTACTGTACACACCTTACTGGTACACTAGAGGGTGCTGTTGCTGGAGACCCAGGGGTTGCCTGCACACGGCAGGTAACCCAGTATAAAAAGGAACTCACAGCTTGTTGTCATCACTCAGGAGCTGCTAATAAAGGACTGCAGGTCTGCACAGTTTAAGTACCATACCCTGCCTCGTGAGTCATTACTAAAGGTGCCTACATACACTACAGGTTCCATGCACCGTCGTATTTCAGGACGACATCCTCATCATTGGCCGCAACACCTCCAAACACCTGCACAACTTGGAAGAAGTTTTAAGTTGACTAAACAGAGTTGGACTCCGGTTGAAATGATCCAAATGTGTCTTCCTGGCACCAGAGGTAGAATTCCTGGGGAGAAAGATTGAAGCAGATGACATCAGACCCACAGACTCGAAGACAGAGGCCATCAAGAATGCACCTGCACCACGAAATGTAATGGAGCTGCGCTCGTTCCTGGGACTCAACTATTTCGATAACTTTCTTCCAGGGTTGAGCACCTTGCTGGAATCGTTGCACAAGCTGTTACGCAAGGGAGATGACTGGGCTTGAGGTAAAAATCAAGAGACCACCTTTGAGAAGGCCAGAAACCTGCTGTGTTCGAATAAATTGCTGGTATTATATGACCCATGTAAACGTCTAGTTTTAGCATGTGATGCGGCATCATACGATGTCGGGTATGTTTTGCAGCAAGCCAATGCAGTGGGCAAGCTCCAACCGGTTCCATATGCATCCAGAAGCCTATCAAAGGCCGAAAGAGGCCACGGCGTGGTCGAAAAGGAGGCTTTAGCCTATGTTTACAGTGTAAAAAAGATGCACCAATATTTGTTTGGACTCAGATTCGAGTTAGAGATGGACCACAAGCCCCTAATCTCACTGTTTTTCGAAAGCAAAGGCATAAATACCAATGCTTCGTCTTGAATCCAAAGATGGGCATTAACACTGCCTACGACTATGTGATCCACCACAGGCCAGGCACTGAAAACTGCACTGATGCTCTCAGCCGATTACTGTTGCCAACCACCAGGGTGGAAATGGCGCAACCCCCAGACCTGCTACTGGCCACAGATACCTTTGAAAGCGAAGGGTCACCCATAACGGCTCGCCAAAGTAAGACTTGGACCAGCTAGGATCCTCTGCTATCCCCTGTAAAAAGTTGCGTCCTCAATGGGAGCTGGTCAGCGGTCTCTAGAGACATGCAAGACGAGATCAAGCCGTTTCACTGTTGTAAAGACGAAATGTCAATCCATTCAGATTGCCTCTTATGGGGCAACCGCGTTATCTTGCCAAAGAAAGGCAGGGAAACCTTCATACGTGACCTACACAGCACCCACCCAGGCATAGTCATGATGAAGGCTATCGCCAGGTCCCACGTCTGGTGGCCCGGCATTGACTCGGTCTTGGAGTCGTTCGTGCACCAGTGTAACACATGCTCACAACTGAGCAATGCTCCCAGGGAGGCTCCACTTAGTCTCTGGTCTTGGCCCTCAAAACTATGGTCCAGGATCCATGTGGATTATGCGGGCCCCTTTCTGGGAAAGATGTTCCTGGTTGTTGTGGACGCCTACTCCAAATGGATTGAATGTGCAATAATGGCACCCAGCACGTCTGCAGCCACCATTGAAAGCCTCAGGGCCATGTTTGCCACCCATGGCTTACCCGACATTCTTGTCAGCGACAATGGTCCGTGCTTCACCAGCTCGGAATTCAATGAATTCATGACCCGTAATGGCATCAAGCATGTCAGATCTGCCCCGTTCAAGCCCACATCCAACGGCCAAGCGGAGCAGGCAGTCCAAACCATAAAGCAGAGCTTGAAATATGTCAAGGAAGGCTCCTTACAAACCCACCTGTCCCGGGTACTGCTCAGCTACAGGACATGACCCCACTCACCCTGCAGCATTACTAATGAAACGAGCACTCAAAACCAGGCTCTCCTTAGTCCACCCTGACCTCATTGATCAGGTGGAAACCAGGCGTTATCAGCAAAACACGTGCCAAAACGTACCATGATCGCGCAGCTGTATCACGCGACATCACTGTAAATTACCCTGTGTTTGTGCTGAATTATGGTCAGGGCCCTAAATGAGTCGCCGGCACTGTATTAGCCAAGGAGGGGAATAGAGTGTTTGTTGTCAAGCTGCTTTAACGGTCAAATGTGCAGAAAACATTTGGACCAAACCAAATTATGATTCATAGATAACCAGGAACCACCGGAAGAGGATCTCATCTTCAACGACCCACCGACACACACCCAATCGACAACAGACCTCGCTGCCAACCACGAGGATGATCCCACCATCCCCAACAGTCCAGCCCAACCAGTCACGCTGCAAGACAGCAGTGGCCCAACCAACTCACCCAGGCCAGAAGCGACACTCAGACGGTCAACCAGGGAGCGCAGGGCTCTGGGTCGCCTTAACCTGTAATCAACTCGCATCAAAGACTTTGGGGGGGGGGGGAAATTATGTCATGTATGCAAACTATTTGTATTCACTATGTAACTATGTACGATGTCCCACCTGAGGGCGTTGCTGTTGGAGGCCCCAGGGTTTTCCTGCCCTGGTGTGCAGGGGCATATAAAAGGCAGCCAGCCATGCTGCCCCTCACTTTGCAGTCGTATTAAATGGACTGAAGTCACACAGCTCTTACTCACAGTACAAAGCCTCATGGAGTTATTCGATGGTAATTGCAGACATAATAAAAACATCTAAAGTCCCTGAATGCTGTTTGCGTGGATTGGAAACTAACGGAATGGTTTAGATCTACAGTTGGGGTGAGATAAGAATGCAGTCACCTGATTAATTTAACCTAGTACTAGAAACTAAATAACTTTGCATTAAAAGATGATATTGGAGGACTCTCCTTATCTGGCAAGGTTTTAAACAATCTCAGATTTGCTGATGACATTGACCTTACAGCAACATGTAAAATAGATTTCAGAGACTAACTGTTCTATGTGGAGAGTAGAACATTTTGATTACACATTAACAAAAATAAGACCACGGTCATGTAATTTGGGAAGTATCAGGAAGATATACACATAACAGTTGGAAGGGATGCAGTTGAACAGGTGAAAACATTTGTATACCTTGGTGGTTAATGGCAGAGAAGGGGAGTGGTGAAGACAATAACAACTTGCATTTATATAGCACCTTTAATATAGTAAAACGTTTCAAGGCGCTTCACAGGAGCGTTATCAAACAAAAGTTGACACAGAGCCACATAAGGCATAATTGGCCCATAATTTGCAGTCAGTGGCAAAGTATAAAGGCGTTCACGGCTAGTCCCGAGGAAAGCTGCCCACAAAGATCTTGTGATCTCTGTGGCAAGAAGTTCGATGTGCAGTTGAGATCAGTGTAGTGCAGTGGGAATCCCATAGCAGGATCTGCTGTGATGTCAATAAACTGTCTAAGCAGCCAATCACAGTGCAGAATTCTCACAGACAGGGAAGCAGTAAGTGGAGAAGTGCTTTTATTCTGACTTTTTAAAAATGCTATAGAGAGCAATCTAAATATTGGAGCTCTCACATGGAAAAAGGTAAAATGGAAATATGAAAAATCTTAAATATATAATAAAAAAAAAATGTCTTAAACATTATAATTTTTATTATAATGGAGAAATTTGACAAGCCACAATATAAAAATTAGGTTTTCAGGGTGATAAAGTTTGTTTAATAGTCAATACGCTATTAAAACACGAGTTACACCTAATCCAACAAGGTCTAACTTTTAATGGAGTATTTAACAGATATTACTGCTGAAAAGCCCAATGTTTTATCAGTTTGATTACACTGATTGCTGGCTATGGGGGGGCCTGGGGTTGGGGGGGGTCGGGTGACTGGGGTGATGTGGAGATCCACAGCACAACCAGTGTCGGAGCAAAAAATGACTGATCGCAACTTCAGGATTTACGCGTGTGGATGCGCATGTGCTGCATCCTGAAGTTGCGGTCAGTTTCAAAAGGGGAATAACAGCGTGTGCTGACAGTACACCATCATTACCCACCACAAATTCTAGGGCCATTATGACGGGTGAAAGAGGTAGGTTTTACAGAGTGTCTTAAAAGAGGAGAGATAGAGAGGCAGAAAGGTTTATGGGAAGAATGCCAGTGCTTAGGGCCTAGACAGCTGGAGGTATGGCCACCAATGGTGGGGGCCAATCGGGGAAGTGCAAGAATTTGAGGAGCGCAGAGATCTCGGACGGTTGTAGGGCTGAAGGAGGTTACAGAAATAGGGGGGAACAAGGCCATGGAGTGATTTGAAAACAAAGATGTGAATTTTAAAATCGAGGTGTTGCTGAATGTAGGTCAGCGAGCACAGGGGTAATGGGTGAATGGGACACGGAGCAAGTTAGCAGAGTTTTGGATGAGCTCCAGGATGTTGATGGTGTGGGATTTGATGATAATGCCGTTGAATGTCAAGGGGAGGTGCTTAGACTTTCTCAGAGATAGTCATTGCCTGGCACTTTTATGGCACGAATGTTACTTGCCACTTATCAGCCCAAACCTGAATGTCATCTGGGTCCTGCTACATGCAAGCACAGACTGCTTAAGAATCTGAGGAGTTGCAAATGAAACTGAGCAATCATCCGCCAACATTCCCACTTCTGATCTTAGGTTGGAGGAAAGGTCATTGATGAAGCAGCTGAAGATTGTTGGGCCTAGGACACTGCCCTGAGGAACTCCTGCAGTGATGTCCTGGAGCTTAGATTATTGACCTCCGACAACTACAATCATCTTCCTTTGTGCTAGGTATGACTCCAGCCAGTGGAGCGTTTTCCCCGTGATTCCCATTGACTTCAATTTTACTTGGGCTCCTTGATGCCACACTCAAGTCAACAGCTGCCTTGATGTCAAGGGCAGTCACTCTCAACTCATCTCTGGAATTCAGCTCTTTTGTATATGTTTGGACCAAAGCTGTAATGAGGTCTGGGGCCGAGTGGAGTTGGAGGAACCCAAACTGAGCATTGATAAGCTGGTTATTGTGAGTAAGTGCTGCTTGGTAGCACTGTCCACAACCCCTTCTATCAGTTTAATGATGATTGAGAGTAGGCTGATGGGGTGGAAATTTGCCGGATTGGATTTGTCCTGCTTTTCGTGGACAGGACATTCCTGGGCAATTTTCCACTTTGTCGGGCAGATGCTAGTATTGTAGCTTTACTGGAACATCTTGACTCGAGGCATGGCTAGTTCTGGAGCACAAGGCTTCAACACTACAGCCGGGATGTTGTTGTGACCTATAGCCCTTGCTGTATCCAGTATGCTCCGCCATTTCTTGATCTCATGTGGAGTGAATCGAATTGGCTGAAGACCGGCTTCTGTGATGGTGGGGACCTTAGGAGAAGAATGTTATAACTCACATATCAAGGACTCCATTTATGCAGTTGCAAGATTGCAAGCCTCAGCAAGACTAGACTGAAGTTCCCCAGCTGCTTCAGTGTGTTGTATCTCTTATTGGTTTAATTATGTAGAACAAATGTCTGTACCATATGGCTTCATGTTCGATGTGTATACTGCTGATACAACTGTTACCATTTGATGTCTCAGGTTGTTTATTTCACTCTGGACATTCTACACGGGTGCCCATTAGTTCTCTGTAGCACTGAAGTCTTATCTCTTCCCAGTACATTCATAATACAACCAATTTTCTCTGTAAGCACTTCAGGCATTCCACGCAACTGGCTTACCAGCTTTTCAATACAAAAACTGTGTATGCGTGGTATTTTGAATGGTACATGCAGTCTCTTAAAGGGGCTGCAAGGTGTCCAAAAAATTAGAGGGAACATTGAACACAACCGTTCTTCATATGAGATTACTCCCTTCAGTATCCTTGACGGATTTACTATATTTCTTATCCCTTCTCATGGATGGTTAATGAGGTAATATGTCTCCTATATTCCAGGCCTGATCTTGTATAGTCATTACAACCACTATAGAATCCATCTTTAATATTAGAACATATCATTTATATTAACAAAGGCTTATTATGACTATTCTACCGGTGCACCTATATTTACAAGTTGCTTGAAGGAGGAGATGGTACCAGACGTATAGGGTGAGAGACCAAGATGATAAAAGCACACCACCACCACCTGGACTCAATGTCCTGCAAAATGCAAGTGCTTCGGTGGTATGTTTTTACAATAGATGGAAGAGAATATACAAAATGGCAATGCCTCTGAATAATTGGCTGCGAGAAGTGCAAGGGTATTGCCTGATCATTAATATTGAATTAAAAGATTCTCTGCAAAAATAATCCATCTGCAATCTGGGCTCTACACTGAAACCATTGAGAATTTTAAGTTGGAGCTGAATGAGAATCTGGAATTTTTACACCAGGGTAAAAACATGATTGCAGTCCATCTTTGTATCAAGGTTACTGTGCATGGAGGATGCCTTCATGCTGCACTGAGCAGTACTGGTGCATCCTGAGAAATGAGGTACGCTGCACAATCAGAATTCAGCTGATAGTGTCACAACTCCAAACAAAAATATCAAATCCAAGTGCAATCTTTTGTGAGGTTAAGGAAGTCAAGTGAAACCTTTGTGATATAAAAGACAATTCAATGGATAAATGTAATTTTTATTATGAAATATATTTTTAACATTTTGTTTAACCCCTTAGAAATGTTAAAACTGGAAATTTCAGTTACAAAGAAAACATGGCAGATGACAAACTTTCAGGTGAGAGATTGAAGCCAGTTTAGACTTCAAATAGTGTTGTTAGCCTTGTTTAAAGTGTTATTAATAAATAAAGTGCATGCAGATGAACACTATTCTTACACAGTGGCTGTATAAAATTGGCAGACCTATTATACCATACCTATCTTTTTCACCCCTGTACTCATTTTTAGCACAGTTTCTGAAAGGACTTTGTTTTCTTCTTCTGGTTCAAATTTCCTCTCAGTTCACCGAGAGTCTTGGATATCCTGTTTTATCTTTGATTTTCCTTGTGTTCACATTGAATTCAACATGGGCAGAAAATGCAGAATTTTCTTACATTGATAAAAAACAGAAATTGCTGGAAACACTCAGCAGGTCAGGCAGAATATATGGAGGGAATAAACAAGTCAACATTTTGTTTCTGCACACTTTATCAAAACTGTCTTGAAACTATCTTGATTAGTTAATTCTCTCTTTGATAATCTCCAGTTCCAAAGCGGATGATGTAGATAATAGATTTGTTCACATCTCCGAAACAATGTCCTCTTGGCTCAGATAATGCATCAAACCAGCACCAATGTCAAGAAGAAATAACATCTCCAGGTGACCAGATTAGCTGGTGCTGGTTGGTCTTCGTAAGGTTGAACTTGTTTTGTGATTTAAACAGAATGTATTTTACATATACATAGCTGTCCAACTCTTCTCTACCTCAGAGGAAAGAGTGCTAGCACTGAGCAAAGGCTGACACTTCAAATAATAAGTGAAGTAAAATGAATTATACTAAATGACCACGAGGAGCAGCAACCAATGCAGATCAATTCTCGGCTTCTTCAACAACAAAAGAAATGTAGTGTGGCGAGTAAACAGCTAAATTGACACGGTCAACAGGTTCATTTGATGCACTTGGGGTCTCTCTGACATCAGAAGTCCAACATGATCTTATAGTAGAAGATTATCTTCATGTGGTAGCAGTGAAACAGAACGTGCCGTAACACTTGAGGGTCTGCTATTCATGTGGATTCTCTGTGCAAAGACAACAAAACACCTTAACATTCAAGTATTGTTGTAGAATAATTTAATTTTCGCATCAATGAATGTCATACACTTCGTGACCAAGGGGACTAGTAGCTAGTTGATTGCTAGTAATTTGTAAAGCCAATTATCTTGGTGCCGAAAGTCTAGGCATGAAGACTGCTATGGCCACCATAAGAACATAAGAAATAGGAACAGGAATAGGCCATACGGCCCCTCGTGCCTGCTCCGCCATTCAATAAGATCATGGCCGATCTGATCATGAACTCAGCTCCACTTCCCCGCCCGCTCCCCATAACCACTTATCGTTTAAGAAACTGTCTGTACCTGTCTTAAATTTATTCAATGTCCCAGCTTCCACAGCTCTCTGAGGCAGTGAATTCCACAGATTTAAAACCCTCAGAGAGAAGAAATTTCTCCTCATCTCAGTTTTAAATGGGCGGCCCCTTATTCTAAGATTGCGCCCTCTAGTTCTAGTCTCAGTGGAAACTTGCCTCGAGAGGGCATAGAATTCTATGGGCTTTGGAAATAATACACCCTCAAAAGGATTACAATGATGGTATTAAGTCCTCAGATTTCCAGTAGTACATCTACCATATCAGTATCAAATTTTTGTGCTTTTAATTTTCTCATTGCTTATATTTCAGTGTTGGGAGTATTCTCATTCGTAGTAGAATGCCTGTTGATTGGTAGCTGTGTGGGGAAACTTCTTGTGCAGACTGTTAGTGTCCTATTCTGAGCAGTTGAAATAGCAAAAGGTTCTCAGAGCACTCTTTTTGAAGAGGTTTTGGGGGTCATTTTTTTGTGCTCTTATCAGTTGGGCACCAGAAAATTTTTTTCAATTTTGTCATCCCGTGCCAGCAAACGAACACTCGTTGGATGTGTTTGCAATGGACTAAAACTCTTCTACTCTGCCCCAACACTGTACCTCACTATTCACCTCAGAGAGGTACCACTGCGCATCATTGTAAACTTCCAATTTCCCACACAGCATTCCTGCTGGTCTCGGGAGTGAGATTGCTAATTCTGTGCCAAAATTAAGGGCATTCATACTCATTTCACACATTCCGCTAGCAGACAGAGCGGAATCTGGACTGCATTCAAATCCAGACTTCATAGGTGAAAAGATAGTGCTAACCCAGTGAATCACCTATTCTATCGTGACCATGTTTATTTCATACCCTTTATGCTTAAATGTACTGAGAACATAAGAAATAGGAGCAGGATGTAGGCCATTTGGCCCATCGAGCCTGCTCCGCCATTTAATAAGATCATTGTTTAGTGCTTCCCCAATCCAACAACTTAATACTGAGATCAACAACAGGTTACATTTTGGAGGCTTACCTGACACCTGCATTTCTGAACTCTTTTCTATCTTATCAGGAGTGACAAATACAACACAAGTGTATTCTCCTTCTTCATTAAACTGTATGTTTGGAAGATGAAGTGAAGCATCTCCTTTCTGTAATTCGGTTTCAGACATTTTTGCTCCAGGTCTTTTTGGGTCATGGGCTCCTCCATTAAAGACATAGATCAGTTTCCTTAGGGGCCCAAAGAATCACTGGACACCTATATTTGTTAGGTCGAGTGTTGATGCCTTATAGCCGGAAATTTTACATTCCAGGGAAACATCTTCATTCACTAACACATTCTTTGGTCTTGCAAATATGTTCACATCCAAGATTTCTAAATATCAACAGAAGAATGAAACATTAATAGTGCAGAAATTGCAGTCGGAGGCTTCCCTGAAAAATTTCTACGGACTTAACTGGTGGTCCGGAGACTTGCAGGCCTGGGCCTCTACTCGAAGGCCCGCATGGAGGTCCAAATATCCCAGGGACATGGGTACTTCACACGCGTCCCTGGGATCACATGGGCTGGCCCAACCAATCAGAGTAGGGGTATTCCCATTCATACTTGTGGTGTGTTCCGTATATGCAGAATCACCATAAGTATCAATGGGAATATCTAAAAAAATACACAAATACTTACAATAAATGTTAAAAAAAAATCATATTTAAAATTAATCAAAATGGTATTTCATTAATTATATAAAATAACATTTTGAAAAATAAATTTACATATTTTAAAGGGTTTAAAAATAGACTTAGCTTATTTCTCAGGATTTTAAATGTTTAAACTATTGGAAAAAAAATGTTTTTCTGTCCTTTCGCTGATAGAAACAAGCCTTACGCCTGCTTTTATCAGCTGTAAGAATTTCGCGGGAATTCGTTGGGCATAAATTTGGCAAATAACCCAGTGCTCCACCCGCGGAGGCCCTTTACTTCTGGATATATGCGATGTATCAAGAGGATTCTTGACAGATCGCAAGTTCTGGGTTTACGTGCACAGGAACGTAAGAATTAGGAGCAGGAGTAGGCTATTCGGCCCCTTGAGCCTGCTCCGGCATTCAATGAGATCATGGCTGATCTTCTACCTCAACTCCACTTCCCTTCATTATCCCCATATCCCTTGATTCCCTTAATATCTCTGTCTTGAATATACTCAAAGACTGAGCGGCCGAAATTGCCCTCAGACCGAAAGGGAGCGCACTCACCGATCTTGAAGATTTTTCTCCGCCCCAATCCATGATGCATCACAATATTCCTCCCCTTCAGTTAAAGGGGAGGGCCGCTGCGAACTCTGCAGTTCGTTTAGTTTGGCCCAGTGGGCCACCAGGGAGGGTTTCGGCCGGGCCAGTTAACCAAGAGCGGGTGCCGGGTTGCCTGTTGGAGGTCTGACCGAACCCATGGGCACCATTGTCGGCCGACAATTAAAATAAAATGGCGGCCGCGGCAGAGCGCCCTCGCCAGCCAGCCACACACAGCTTCCCGCAGGGGAAAGCTGTCGGGGGCACCGAGCGGTGGCTGAACTGTTCCCACGGGGCAATTTCCCACACGTGTTGCGGAAAGGGGTCGCCGTCGGTCGGTGAGGATGCGGTGCGTGCTCGACGGGGCGGGAACACGAGCAGCGTGGTGACAAGCACCGCTGGTAAACAAATGGAGTGCAATTTCATAAATGTCGGTGACTCTGCACGTCCGTGACTCTCCTCATCCACGTTTCTCTCTCTTCTCTCTCTCTCTCCCCCTCTCTCTCAGCATTATACACTTTCTGAAGTCTTACAGCTGAAAGCAAAAGATATGACAGATGTATAATCAGTAGATTTATAACTGTGCTCAGATAGTCGGGTCGAAATTGCATCAGGACTAATTGCAACAAATAATTGAATAAATTTATAATTTGGACCAGAATATGGCACAGAAGACAAATATCCTTCTGATTTTAATTAAATACTTAACTCTAAATATTTTGAGAATAGCTAATATGTTTTGCTTTTTAAAATGATATATTATAGCAATGAGACTACTGTACAATTGTTAGGTTGATTTTTAAAAAGTTTATTTTAACCTGTTACATCTCTAACGTTTTCCAGTTCTGACAAAGGGTCATTGACCTGAAACATTAACTCTGTTTGTCTTCCCACAGATGCTGCCTGATCTGCTGAGTATTCCCAGCATTTTCTGTTTTTATTTCAGAGTTCCAGTATCTGCAGTATTTTGATTTTGTACTAATAATATGCAATTGCATTTAACAGACTTTTTATAGAATTAACCTAGTGATTGATCTTCAGTTTGCATTTTATTCTCAAATTTTCAGGATTTTGTTATCATACAATAATGACTTTTATCACTGTGCTCCAATCCTTTATCATTTTCAATTCCAATAAAAATCCTTTCCGTTTTATCACTCCATTTTATACTTTCACCATCCACTCTACCTGAAGTTTTTCTTTGTATTCCACAGCTTTGTTTACTACTGTAGACCTACTTTCTTCCTCAGTCTGAGCTTTAAGGGTATTTTTTGCTTCATTGTCTCCTTTTGCTTCTCCCATATTCTTTGGCTTTAATCCTGCATTCACACGAAGGAAGGAGCGTGGAAATTAGCACAAACCCAGCACGATAGGGCTCAGAAATATTACCGATAATAACAGAAAATGCTGGAAACACTCAGCAGGTCAAGCAGTATCTGTGGAGAGAGAAACAGTTAACATTTCAAGTTGATGACCTTTCGTCAGAACTGGAAATGTTAGAGATGTAACAGGTTTTAAGCAAGTACAGAGGTGAGGGGAGGAACGAACAAAAGGAAAGGTCTGGGATAGGGTGGAAGTTAGGAGAGATTACATGACAAAAGGGATGCTAGTACAAGGCAAAAGGAGATTGTAATGGGACAACTAAAAGGAACAAAAGATGGGTCTAGAGGATGGACCTTCGACACTGTCAAACATGAGGGATTATGGAGTGTCCTCCTCAGATTCGGCTGCCCTCAAAAGTTTGTCACCATTCTCCGCCTACTCCACGATGACATGCAAGCCATGATCCTGATTAACGGATCCACCACAGATCCATTCCACGTTCAGACCGGGGTCAAGCAAGGCTGTGTCATCGCGCCAATGCTCTTCTCGATCTTCCTTGCTGCAATGCTCTATCTCTCCCTCGGCAGGCTGTCCGCTGGTGTGGAGCTAAATTACAGGACAAACGAGAATCTGTTCAACCTCCGCCGCCTCCAAGCCAGATCCAAGGTCTCCATCATCGAACTACAGTACGCAGGCAAAGCCTGCGTCTGCGCACACTCGGAGGCTGAACTCAGAGCTATCGTCAATATCTTCACCGAGGCATACAAGAGTATGGGCCTTACACCAATTATCCATAAGACAAAGATCCTCTACCAACCTGCCCCCGCCACACAGCACTGCCCCCTGGTTATCAAAATCCACGATGAGACCTTGGACAACGTGGACTATTTTCCATACCTCGGGAGCCTACTGTCAACAAGGGCAGACATCGATGATGAATTCCAACACCATCGTCAGCGTGCCAGTGCAGCCTTTGGTCACCTGAGGAAGAGAGTGTTTGAAGACCAGGACCTCAAACCCAGCACGATGCTCATGGTCTACAGAGCAGTGGTGATACCTGCCCTCCTATATGGCTCAGAGACATGGACTATGTACAGCAGGCACCTCAAAACACTGGAGAAGTACCACCAACGCTGCCTCCACAAGATCCTCCAAATCCATTGGCCGGATAGGTGCACCAACGTCAGTGTCCTCGCTCAATCCCCAGCATTGAAGCACTGACCACACTCGATCAGCTCCACTGGATGGGCTACATTGCCCACATACCTGACACGAGACTCCCAAAACAGTGCTCGAGTCGGAGCTCCGACACGGCAAGCGAGCCCCAGGTGGGCAGAGAAAACGCTTCAAGAACACCCTCAAAGCCTCCTTGAAAAAATGTAACATCTCCACCGACACTTGGGAATCCCTGGCCTAAGTCCGCCCAAAGTGGAGGAAAATCATCCGAGAAGGTGCTGAACATCTCGAGTCTCGTCGCCGAGAACAAGCTGAAGCCAAGCGTCAACAGCGGAAGGCATGCGTGACAACCCAGGCACCCCATCCAGCTGTTCCTTCAACCACCGTTTGCCCCACCTGTGACAGAGACTAGGTCCCGCATTGGACTCTTCAGTCACCTGAGAACTAATTTCTAGTGTGGAAGCAAGTCATCCTTGACTCCGAGGAACTGCCTATGATGATGATAAAATGGGAATAGCAGAATCATCAACAGCTGAGATTGTAGCCATGCAGCACATGGAGTGGCTTGGTGCTCTTCCTGTGGGAGTTGGCAAGATTGAAGGCAAAATGTCGGCACTTAAATAACAACAACAACTTGTATTTATATAGCATCTTTAACATAGGAGACCATCCCAAGGCGCTATACAAGTGCGTTACAAGACAAAACCTGACACTAAGCCACATAAGGAGAAATTAGGGCAGATGACCAAAAGCTTGGTCAAACAGGTAAGTTTTAAGGAGCATCTTAAAGGAGGAAAGAGAGTTAGACAGCTGGAGAGATTTAGGGAGGGAATTCCAGAGCTTAAGGCCTTGGCAGCTGAAGGCACAGCCACCAATGGTTAAGCAATTAAAATAGGGATGCTCAAGAGGCCAGAATTAGAAGAGCGTAGATATCTTGGGGGTTTGTGGGGCTGGAGGAGATTAGAGATAGGAAGCAGGAAGAATTCATGCAACTGCTGATGTGGGGTAAAGCTAGGTAGGTATGTTGAGGCAATTTGCCTCATGAACATTTTAACAAAATCTGCTTATAATGGCACATGAATGTTCCCGATAATTTTGCTGCCAGCCACATCAATATTAAGGTTGAGTACATTTGGTATAATTATTAATGTTTCAGTATTATATCTATAAAGGTTTTGTGTATAGCTTGCGGATTCTGTCCATTTCACACTTGACTTATTTTGTTCTGATTTTGTCATGCTTACTTTCACCATGACTGGGTGTCAAGGTTCTTTATCAAACTGTAAAATGCTTCTTTTCATTGTTTTATAGCTTCTTTATTTGTAGCTTTTATTTGTATATTTTGTTTGACCCTCCTGGTCATCCTAACTCCATCGACAGTCCTGCCACCAACTTTAAACTGTTTTGTAATATTTTAATCTAACTTTGACTCTTTTACTTTTAATGTCCAATGTTTAAGCTCCCATTTAATCAATTCATTAAATTGCATCAGGCCTGCTCTTGTTTATGCAGGTTTTATTTAATCATTTATTTTTTGTAAACCTGTTCTCTGAGGCTGATGATCAGTTTTATTTAATTAACTTGGGAAGGTGTGGCCACACTACTTCTCTCACCCTGATGTTTAAATGGTCAATCTACCATCGGCTCATTTTAGTTCGTTTTTGATACATGCTTGCTTTGTCTTTTGTTACAAGTCAGCATCCTGAATTAATTTGGATGAGGCCATTCTCTAGAACCAAAGGCCACTTTCCTGCTTGCTTGTTGGTCTTACTCCATTCCTTAGCTCCAGTCTGCTTCTCCATATCCAATCCTTTTCATTTCCATTTATTTATTTTATCTGATGACCTTCAACACCCTTTTCACATTTATTTTACCTAGCTTCATTGCTTCCATTTATGTACTTATTTCCATGATCTTATTAAATGGTGGAGCAGGCTCAAGGGGCCATATGGCCTACTCCTGCTCCTATTTCTTATGTTCTTATGTAATATTCCCATGTGGGAAAATAGACATTTTTGTGCCAAATGTAACTATTTATCTGTAGCATTATTTACTAATTGCACCCAAGGGCTATATTGATATATTTACTATGTTTCCAATAAGGGGCTATTTGTTGTGTTTCAGTTGTTACTTAGTTGAGTGGGCTGCCCTGACCTGTGTGAGAACACCACCACAGGTAGAGCTGGAGCGCCAGGCCCTGGAACACTGTGGGCGAAAGTGCGGCGAATGAGGGTACGGGGCCCAGAAGAGCCGAGGGCCCAGAGGCAGCACGGGCCTGCCCACATTGCGATGTGTGCGCACACTAGGACCGTGCAGCAGAGCAGGTCTCCAGTTGTCCCCTGGTTCAACCCTTGCCACTGGATAAAGGCCGAGCTCTGTCGAGCCTGTGTGGTGGATGATGTGCAACGGTCGCCACACGTTAAAAAAAATCCACGCACAGGCATCTTCCACCCCCTCAATTGGAGTTCAGGACTGGAACATCGGGTCCTTCATTGAAACATCTGTGAACTCTTGTGGAAGCAAGTCATCCTCGCTCGAGGGACCACCTATGATGATGATGATGAAGGGTGACCGGGACTTGATGCGTGTTAGGAAATGGGCAGCAGAGTTTTAGATGACCTCAAGTTTACGTAGGGTAGCACATGGGAGTCCAGACAGGAGTGTGATTGATTAGGTAAGTCTAGAGGTAACAATGGCATGGATGAAGGTTTCAGCAGCAGATGAACTGAGGCAGGGGCAGAGTCGGGCGATGTTACAGAGGTGGAAATAGGTGGTCTTAGTTATGGCCTGGATATATGGTCAGTCAGAAGCTCATTTCAGGGTGAAATATGAATAGTGACTGAATGCGTACACAGTCACCGTGGCATCTCTATAAAGCACCATATAGCCACAAGCTTTCACTCCTACTCTAGCTCCTTAATCCCAAGGGACACGATCATCCACACTTCGCTTTTTTAAAAATTCGTTCACGGGATGTGGGCTTCACTGGCAAGGCCAGCATTTATTGCCCATCCCTAATTGCCCTCGAGAAGAAATTATGCACAGTATATTTTCATGGCCAGTAAGCTTATAACTTATAGTATATGTTTTATAATATGCAGCAGTTCATCTAAAATAAATCCTGATCAGTTCAGTTCTACCTGACAGCAATTTTCATAATGCATTTATATGGATTTTCTCATGTGGGCAAGATCGGCAGGAGGCATGAAAAGCAAAAATTGTGGAAAGGGATAAGGGAGAGGGCATGGCCGGAAAAAGTTTCTGTTATGTATGCAATAAGGTACAAACTGAGTACTGTTTAACTAAGCAAGGTACAACTTTGCTTCTGCTTTGTTACGGCGCAAAGTGCCTGGCTTTTTATACCTGAGCAGGAAACACATGGGCCACTGCTCAGTGGCTGCCAACAATGATGCCATCTGGTTGCTACAAACATAATGTACACACATGACAATACCCCCCTCAGATCTTATCACAGTTTTTCACAGGTTGAGATGGCCCGGTGCTTTGCGCTCCCGGGTTGACCGTCTCAGTTCGATTCCAGCCTTGGGTGATTGTGCAGGGTCTGTTGTTGCTGATGGCTGGATGACTGACTTGTTGAGGGTGGCAGTGACCATGTCAGGAATTGCAAGACCATTTTTATTGAACAAGTCCATGATGGAAATTCCGGGTTCACTGATGAGCCTTGAGTCCACTGAAGGCTGCTAGTAGGTTGGTTGGTCGTCAACGGTTTCTCCGTCTGACTGTTCTAGCTCGTCTGTGTGCCTCAGCTTTGTTTGATCTATGTGTTTCCTGTAAATTTGCCCATTCTTGAGCTTAATTCAAATACTCTGTTGCCCTCCTTGGCCATGACCTTACCAGCGATCCATTTGGGACCCTGACTATAGTTCAACACATATACAGGATCATTAACAGAAATCTCGCGTGACACAGTTGCGCGATCGTGGTACCCTTGTTGACTCTGTCTTCTGTATTCAACATGATTACTTAAATCCGGGTGTACAAGAGATAACTTGGGACCTAGCGATGGCTTTCATCATCACTATACCAGGATGTGTGCTGTGTAACTCACGCACCAACTTCTCCCTCCCTTTCTTACGCATTACAACACGATTGCCCCACAATATGCAATCTGCTTGAATAGACAGTTTGTCCTTGCGACGAATGTACGGCTTGGCTTCCTCGCACATTTGATTAGGTATGGCAGACCAATCCCCTTTGAGGATGCAGCCCTTTACCAACGATAATATCAGGTCCTGGCTGGTCCAGGTCTTAACTTCTTGAGCTGTGACGGGTACCTTCACTCTCAAAAGCATCCATGATTAACATTAAATCTGTCGGTTGTGGCGTTTCTACCTCCGGTGTGGGCAACGGCAACCGGCTCAAAGCATCGGCACAATTCTCTGTGCCAGGTCTGTGGCGAATGATATAATCATAGGCAGATAATGTCAGCGCCCACCTTTGGATGTGGGATGAAGCGTTGGTATTGATACCTTTGCTCTTGGAAAACAACAAAATGAACGGCTTGTGATCGGTCTCTAATTCGAACCTCAGAAAGAACAGGTATTGATGCATCTTTTTAACACTGTACACACGTTAAAGCTTTTTCTACCATACTGTAGGCTCTTTCTGCTTTACACAAACTTTTGGATGCATACATGACGGGTTGAAGTTTCCCCGACTCATTGGCTTGTTGTAACACGCAACCAATTCCATATAACGATGCGTCACAGGCCAAAACTAAATGGTTACATGGGTCATAATGTACCAGCAGCTTGTTCGAGCAAAGCAGATTGGTGGCTTTCTCAAAAGCTCTGTCTTGCAATGCACCCCACACTCAGTTGTTGCCTTTTTTCAATAGCATGTGCAGTGGTTCAAGTAAGGTGCTCAGTTTAGGTAGGAAGTTATCAAAGTAGACCCAGGAACGAATGCAGCTCATGTTCTGCAGCTTGGGTGCATTCTTGATGGCTTTAGTTTTCATGTCAGTCGGTCTGATGCCATCAGCGACAATTTTCCTGCCGAGGAATTCGATCACCGGTGCCATGAAGACGCACTTCGAGCGTTTAAGTTTGAGTCCCACTCTGTCCAAACGCAGTCGAACCTCTTCCAGGTTGTTTAGATGTTCCTTGGAGTCGCGACCGGTGATCAGGATGTCATCTTGGAACATGACGGTTCTGGGAAAGGACTTCAGTAGACTTTCCATATTCCTCTGGAATATTGCTGCAGCTGAGCGAATTCCAAATTGGCACCTGTGGTAACTAAACAGTCCTTTGTGCGTGTTAATGCACGCAAGTCTCTTCGTCTCGACCAACTCCTATGTCATATAGGCCAATGTCAAGTCCAGTTTTGTGAACGACTTTACTCCGGCTAGCGTCGCAAACAAGTCATCAGCCTTCGGTAACGGGTACTGATCTTGTTTTAAAACCCTGTTGATCGTAGCCTTGTAGTCTCCACAGATTCTGAGTGTGCCATCACTTTTCAGCACAGGAACAATGGGGCTGGCCCATTCATTAAATTCGACCGGTGATATGATCCCTTCAGGCTGGGGTCTGTCCAGTTCAATTTCGACCTTCTCCCTCATCATATACGGCACTGCCCAAGCTTTATGATGGACGGGTCTTGCATCTGAGTCCATGTGGATCTGCACCTTCACTCCCGAGAAGTTGCCGATACCCGGTTCAAACACGAGGGGAACTTGCTGAATACTTGGGCATATGTATCTTCCTCTGACGACAACGCCTTTATCTCATTCCAGTCGCAGCTGATTTTCTCCAACCAGCTCCTGCCGAGCAACGTTGGGCCATTGCCTGGAACAATCCACAGCGGTAACTCGTGAACCGCACCGTTATACGACATATTAATTTGTGCACTGCCAATCACCTTTATCAATTCTTTGGCGTATGTGCGCAGCTTGGCATTAACAGGGCTCAGCCTGAGCCTCACAGTCTTCATTTCCCAAAGCTTATTAAATGCCCTCTCATTCATGATCGATTGACTCGCCCCTGTGCCCAGTTCCATTGATACCGTTATCCCGTTAAACTTCACATTAATCAAAATTGGTTTACTCTTGGTTATGAAAGAGTACAGTCCATACACTTATTCCTCTGGCATCTCGGATTGCGTATCCGGATCCACACTAGTCTGACTCTCATCCTCCACGTGCTGTGTCGCAGCACGCTTGCTCATCTGCGGACACTTGCACTGGAGATGCCCCACTCTCAGGCAGCCTTTGCAACTACATTGCTTAAATCTGCACTGCTGGTGCCGATGATTACCCCCACAATGCCAACACAGAGAAGTCGGATACATTCCCGCTAGTGGACTTTGGGCAGCCACACGTCTCGCGAACGCAGCCGGATCGGCCCTGCCATGTGCCGCTCTGCCGAACGCCGAATCAATTGCATTTACAGTACTTGCCGAGGTTCGGTTCTTCACCGATATTTGCTTTAAACTCCTGTCTGTCGTCATAATGATTGAACGATCTGGATAGCCCTTTTTAAATCCAACTCCTCCACTGGCAGAAGTTTGCGCAGGATCACCTCGTGGTTGATACCGATAACAAAGAAGTCCCGCAGCATGTCTGCCAACACGGTTCCGAACTTGCACGGTCCCGCTAGACGTCTCAGGTCGGCAATGAATCCCGCCGCGCTCTGGTCCTCCGATCGAACGTGTGTATAAAACCTGTATTTCGAGATGATGATGCCGTCGTCTGGCTTGAGATGCTCCCGTACCAATGTACACAACACCTCGTACATTTTCTTGTTGGATCATTAGGCATGAGTAGATTCTTTATCAGACTGTAGATCTTTGAACCGCACACGGTGAGGAACATGGCCTGGCGCTGATCTGCATCATCGGCCCCCTTCAATTTGTTGGCCACGAAGTACTGGTTCAAACGGCTCACAAAGTCTGCCCAATCTTCTCCCTCCACGAATCGCTCTAAAAATCCAATCGTGCTCATTTTGCAAACAAAGGTTCTTGTATTCTCTTCACCAAATGTTATGTATGCAATAAAGGTACAAACTGAGTACTGTTTAACTAAGCAAGGTACAACCTTGTTTCTGCTTTATTACGGCCCAAAGTGCCTGATTCTCAAAATGGCTGGCCTTTTATACCTGAGCAACACCATGTGCATGCTGCTCAGTGGCCTCCAACAATGACGCCATCTGGTGGCTACAAACATAATGTACATACATGACAGTTTCCTAAATTAGACCTTCAAAGACATGGAAGGAATTAAATTCAAGTTATTGTGACTGAATAAATACTCCCATGGTGGGGCAGACGAAGCAGGGCACATGCAGTGATTCAGAATCAGAGGAGGGGAGAATTCAGGCAAGTGTGTTTACCCACAGAAGTTTACTTAGGTCGAGTTGAGTCGGTCTAAGCAGGGTTTAGTTATTAGTTCCATGGGGTTAAGTGCGAGTAATAGGAGTACAAAGTTTCTCATTTACGCAAGTTATTTTTACTTTAGTTCCTCTGCATAAATTAATCATCTAATCTCTGAAGAGAGGCCCAGATAACAATGTAACTGATTTCACTGTAGCTTTTATAAAGTCACTTCATAGCTTCCTTTTCTTAAAAGTTTATAGTTTAGGAGCAGTATTTCTGCCATGTTATCATCTCTGATTTCAATTTTCAACAAGAAAACAGTGAATGTCTTTGGGGTATCTCTCAGTAAAGTTTTTCCCAGCAAATTGAACTCCCTTTTTATTAGGAATTGACTTATTAATTGCTTAAATAGTGTGGAATCGATTTCTCATGATCGGTTTGGACAGATCGCCAGTTACAATAAGAGAATATTCACAAAATCTACAGGTGACAATCCCATGATGCTCCAACTGTCAAGACGGCGGGACTGAGGGGTCCTGGTGCATGAAACACAAAAGATTAGTATGCAGGTACAACAAGTGATCAAGAAGGCCAATGGAATCTTGGCCTTTATTGCAAAGGGGATGGAATATAAAAGCAGGGAAGTCTTGCTACAGTTATACAGGGTATTGGCAAGGCCACACCTGGAATACTGCGTGCAATTTTGGTTTCCATATTTATGAAAGGATATACTTGCTTTGGAGGCAGTTCAGAGAAGATTCACTAGGTTGATTCTGGAGATGAGGGGGTTGACTTATGAGGAATGGTTGAGTAGGTTGGGCCTCTACTCATTGGAATTCAGAAGAATGAGAGGTGATCTGATCGAAACGTATAAGATTATGAGGGGGCTTGACAAGGTGGATGCAGAGAGGATGTTTCCACTGATAAGGGAAACTAGAACTAGGGGGCATGATCTTAGAATAAGGGACCTCCCATTTAAAACTGACATGAGGAGGAATTTCTTCTCTCAGAGGGTTGTAAATCTGTGGAATTCGGTGCCTCAGAGAGCTGTGGAAGCTGGGACATTGAATAAATTTAAAACAGAGATAGACAGTTTCTTAACTGATAAGGGAATACGGGGTTATGGGGAGCGGGTAGGGAAGTGGACCTGAGCCTATGATTGGATCAGCCATGATCGTATTAAATGGCGGTGCAGGCTCGAGGGGCCGTATGGCCTATTCCTGCTGCTATTTCTTATGTTCTTATAAATACCATCACTTTAAGCAGACTGCTGCCCGGATGGTAAAGTGCCTGCACACTGAATGATTGAAAGCTGGGCAGAGAGCAATCACATGTTAAATTGTAACTGAACTTTTAAAGCTTTTCTGTCCTACCAGCATCCAGAAGAGGACTAGGATCACAGTAGCTCCTTTATACTTGTTGCATCAAAACAAATGCTTCATTTATTTTCTTGAATTGTAACAGCAGTTTAACCTGCAGATCAGTAAGCTGCCAAAACCCTAATGAACTGCTCAAGTTCTAACATCTTGCTGGTGTATTGAAGTGAAGGAGAGTTCAGAAGACTACCAATCAGCTTTTAAAAATGTTACTACTCAGGAGACACCAGCTGGATTTTCGGCTTTGATGTTTTTGGGGCGGTAATGACGGCGGGGCAATAAAGTTTGCGCCTCTGTAAGTATCATTGAGCAGCTGGGCCCCGAGTCAGGGGGTGCAGCGATAAGGGAGGCTTTGGACACCTCTCTTAGGGCATCAGCGTGGGCAACTCCCGAGCTAACTAAAGGAAGGTATCCAATTAAAAACAAGGGCATACAAGGTAGCCCAATCGCAATCACTAAGGAGGTGGTACTCAGTAATGGGACTAAAGGCAGATAAATCCCCTGGACCTGATGGCTTACATCCTCGGGTCTTAAGAGAAGTAGCGGCAAGGATTGTGGATGCATTGGTTGTAATTTACCAAAATTCCCTGGATTCTGGGGAGGTCCCAGCAGATTGGAAAACTGCAAATGTAACATCCCTATTTAAAAAAGGAGGTAGACAAAAAGCAGGAAACTGTAGACCAGTTAGCCTAATATCTGTGGTTGGGAAAATGCTGGAGTCCATTATTAAAGAAACAGTGGCAGGACATTTGGACAAGCAAAATTCGGTCAGGCAGAGTCAGCATGAATTTATGAAGGGGAAGACATGTTTGACAAATTTGCTGAAGTTCTTTGAGGATGTAACGAACAGGGTGGATAAAAGGGAACCAGTGCATGTGGTGTATTTGGACTTCCAGAAGGCATTTGACAAGATGCCACATATGAAAATGGCCGTCAGGGTAGCAGCCCCCTAGGGAGCTCCCCTGCTAAACAGATCCTCGACAACTTTTCACCCTCGACCTCCCCCCTCCCACTGTCTAAACTTCCCAAGCCCCAGCCCTAGCCCTAATCTACCCTAATAGGGGGTCTTAAACACTTAAATACCCACTCTAACCCCAACCGCGCGAATCCCAAAGTTTGGGCCTACCTCAGGCCTCCCGCCACACCGTACATTGGCAACTCGGCGCAACCTGGGCCTCCTGGCTGGACCTCCTGCGGTGACCCGACGCGACCTGGGCCTCCCGGCTGGACCTCCTGCAGCGACTCGACGTGACCTGGGCCTCCAGGCTGGAGCTCCTGCGACGACTGGACGACTCGGCGTGACCTGGGCCTCCCGGCTGGATCTCCTGCAGCAACTCGACATGACCTGGGTCTTCCGGCTGGACCTCCTGCGGCAACTCGGCATGACCTGGGCCTCCTGGCTGGACTTGGCTATCGGCCCCCCCCCCGCCCCCTCCCATCTGCACCTCTCCTTCCCCACTGATGGCCTGGTCTCCTCTCCTCCTCCTCCAGCACGTGGTGAGTACAATGGCTGTGACCCCCCTGTCCCCCCATTCTGAACCCCGGTGCCTGCCCCCAACCAAGCCTTGGACCACTTACCATCAACAGCGCTACCCAGTGCCGTGCCTGCGGCCAACATCTCGCCATAGGCAACTAGGCCTATACAGCAGTGCCTGGTCTCCAGTAGTCTTGGACTCCCTTGCCACTGGACCAAGACCTTGCTCAGCTTAGCCCATGTGGTGGCCGGTGTGCAACGACCACCCCATGTTAAAAGAAATCACGCACAGGCATCTTCCACATCTCTAACATGAAGTTTGGGACCTGGGACGTCAGGACCCTCATGGACAACCCCAACAGTGACAGACCGGAACGCCGCACCGCCATAATTGCCCGGGAACTTAGACGCTTTGATATCGACATCGCCGCCCTAAGCGAGACCCGGTGGGCAGGGGAAGGCCAATTCAAGGAACAAGGTGGAAGTTACACCTTCTTCTGGAAAGGGAAACCAGAGGCAGAACGCCGCCTCCATGGAGTCGGCTTCGCCACCAAAAACGAGCTGGTCAACCGCCTCAAAGACTCCCCCTGTGGGGCTAATGAATGCCTCATGACTCTTCGACTCACCCTATCCTGGAACCAGTGCGCCACAGTCATCAGTGCTTATGCTCCAACACTCGATGCAACAGATGAGGCCAAAGAGGGTTTTTACTCCAACCTCGAAAAATCCCTAACCTGCGTCCCCACAGGCGACAAACTGATCCTCCTCGGCGACTTCAATGCCAGAGTCGGCAAGGACACAGACCTCCGGGGAGGTGTGATTGGCAGAGAGGGGGTAGGGAAAGCCAACTCCAACAGTACCCTACTCCTGACAAAATGTCTAGAGCATGAACTTGTCATCACCAACACCTTGCTCCGACAGAGGGACAAATACAAGGCATCGTGGCAACACCCTCGCTCCAAACACTGGCACCTGCTCGACTATGTCATCGTCCGAGCCAGGGATCTCAAGGATGTACGCATCACCCGTGCCATGACAGGCGCTGATGACTGCTGGACGGATCAGCGCCTAATCCGATCCATCATTGACATCAACGTAGCCCCAAAGCAAAGGGGGCAGCAGAAGCAGTGTCGCAAAAAAGTCAATGCCAGGCCACTTAAGGACCCAGCTAAGAGAGCCCTTTACAGTCAGCGCCTCACAGCTAACCTGGCGTGCCTTGATGACCCCGAGACGCAGAATGCCCAAAGTGCTTGGTCTGTCCTCCAGGCCTCCATAACCAGTGCCTGCAAAGAAACATTCAGTCACTCAACCAGGAAACACCAGGACTGGTTTGATGGAATGATCAGGAGATTCAAGCGCAGGGCATTTCTGAGCCTTAAACAGCAACCCAACTCGGGAGCAGCAAAGCAGCATTACAGACGGCTAAAGGCTAAGGTCCAACAAAAAACCTGGGACCTAAAGAACAGGTAGTGGATGGAGAAAGCACAGGAGATACAGCAGCTGGCCGACAGCCATAATATGCGAGGATTCTTCATCACAGTCAAGGCCATCTACAGTCCAAACACCCAAGGCCCCACCCTGCTGCTGGCCAAGAACAGGGAAATACTCATCAAGGACACTGAGGCAGTCAGGGCCCACTGGAAGGAGCACTTTGAAGATCTCCTCAATCGAGATTCTACCTTTGACTCGAGTGTTCTTGACTCCAATCCGCAGCATGCTACCCGCCACCACCTCAGTGCAACCCCGACACTACAGTTATACAAGATATTGGTGAGGCCACACCTGGAGTACTGCGTGTAGTTTTGGTTTACATATTTACGAAAGGATATACTTGCTTTGGAGGCAGTTCAGAGAAGGTTCACTAGGTTGTTTCCGAGGATGAGGGGTTTGACTTATCAGGAAAGATTGAGTAGGTTGGGCCTCTACTCATTGGAATTCAGAAGAATGAGAGATGATCTTATCAAAACATATAAGATTATGTGGGGGCTAGACAAGATGGATGCAAAGAGGATATTTCCACTGATGGGGGAGACTAGAACTAGAGGGCATGATCTTAGAATAAGGGGCCACCCATTTAAAACAGAGATGAGGAGGAATTTCTTCTCAGAGGGTTGTATGCCTCAGAGAGCTGTGAATAAATTTAAGACAGAAATAGACAGTTTCTTGAACGATAAGGGGATAAGGGGTTATGGGGAGCGGGCGGGGAAGTGGAGCTGAATCCATGATCAGATCAGCCATGATCTTATTGAATGGCGGAGCAGGCTCGAGGGGCCAAATGGCCTACTCCTGCTCCTATTTCTTATGTTCTTATAAAGAGCTGGGCCGGAAGACACCTGGGGCGCAAAAAACCCAAAAAGCCACAAAAACATTTCCAAAGCATTGCCCACGCCAGCACAACACAAATTGCAAAAGAAATTAAAACAAAAAACAACCACATCTACCTTAATAGTCCATTACTTACCTCTCCGCTGTTGGTATCGTTGGGCAGCCTGATTTCGCAGGTGTTCACTGCGGGTTGGGCAAGAGTCAAAACTTGCGCCGGTATCGCAATCAAGAATGTTGCGCACCGGCGCAGCTCTTCCAGGCAGTGCTGCTCCACGCCACCGCAAAACTGGATCCGAGGATCGCTGCATCATCATCATCATCATCATAGGCGGTCCCTCGAAACGAGGATGACTTGCTTCCACGCCAAAAAAAGGATGAGTTCACAGGTGCTTCGAATGAAGGACCCGAACGACATCCTCAAGGGTGGAAGATGCCTGTGCGTGGATTTTTTTAACATGTGGTGACCGTTGCACACCAGCCACCACACACGGGCTTGACAGAGCCAGGTCTTGGCCCAGTAGCAAGGATTACCCAAGACGACTGGAGACCAGCTTTGCTGCACGCACCTAGTGCGCACACATATCGCAGTGTGGGCTGGCCTGTGCTGCCCCTGGGCCCCTGGCCCCGAACTCACGCTTCTCCTGGGCCCTGATCACATCCTTCCACAGTCTCTCGCCGCCCCATCGCCCCGACCTCGCCACTCCTGCTGTATCTGCCCACACTCCCATACCGACCTGGACCTTGATGATGTCACACTTCGCTGCCGTCGCCCTCCTGCACCAGCTTGCACTGCTCCCTGAAGTGGCATGCCTCCATGCTGCCCATGGCCGCCGCTCGCTGCTCCTAATATGGCCCCGACCTGCCACTGATGCTCTCTCGTAGGTCGAACACTCCCAGGGCTGCAAGGTGCTGGAGGCTGACACCCAGCAGAACACCTCACCCCTCTAGGGCAAAAAAACGAGCGGAGAGGACCTGGAAATTCATCTCTCATGGTATATTTAAATGGAGACATTATGATCCTTATCTCTTTTTGAGCGATATATCAGGCTTTGAAAAAGTTAATTTACAAATTAGAGTGAGTGACTGCTGAACTGTTCAGCAACATTGCTCACTGGCAGATGAACAGCACTTTGCTCAAAGCAATGTTTTTTAATTTTAAAGCTGGTCCACAGGAAGTCTTTTGATTGCCACCTTCTTCCCCATGATAGATATATTCTGAACTGGATTTCCAGCACAAGCTGAACAATATAACCAATGGGTGTAAAGAGAAGGTTTAATGTAAACAGAAAAATATTAAAGAATAATCTGCAAATGCTGGAAATCCAAACTGAAATAAAAACAGGATTTTAAAGATTTCCTCTTAAAGATGTGTAACAGTTTTTGGCACAAGATGCCAGAGAGAGGACCCCAAGGTTCCCTGACGCAGCACTGAAGGCATTATTGCAGGTGGTGGACAGGAAGAGAGAGGTCCTGCATCCACTAGGGGCCAGGAGACCCTCCACACAGACACTGTGAAGGTAGTGGGAACAGATAGCAGTGGAGGTAAATGCTGGCAGTGTTGCCACAAGTACTGGATACAGTGCCGAAAGAAATTCAATGTCCTCATATGAGTGGTCAGGATCAGTGAATGCCATATCCCATGAACTATACCACTAGTCTCACACACAGCTCAATGCACCACACCAATATCACTCACCTACCAACAAGCTCTATCAATCATGACTTGGACCTCACATTTATAGTTCCACTCCATCCTCACACACTTACCACTGCTGCAAGCCTCACACCCACATCTACAGCTTCCACACACTGCCAGCGAAGCATACATAACAACCACATCAACCAAACATATTGCACAACACTCACTGACACATTTCTCTCTCTCTTGTAGGAGAAGGTGTCGCACAACCGCAGGGAGCAGTAGCTAACTTAAGGGGGACATCATCATCATCATAGGAAGTCCCTTGAGTCGAGGATGATTTGCTTCCACGCCAAAAAGTTCACAGGTGTTTCAATAAAGGATCTAATATTCCAGCTCCAGAACTAAATATTGAAGGATGGAAGATTTGTGAGCGTGGATTTTTTTAACATGTGGTGACCGTTGCACACCAGCCATCACATGAGCTTGACAGAGCTTGGTCTTGGTCCAGTGGCAAGGGTTATCCAAGACGACTGGAGACCAGCTGTGCTGCACAGACCTAGTGCGCACATATATCGCAGTGTAGGCTGGCCCGTGCTGTCCCTGGGCCCTTGCCTCTTCTGGGCCCCGAACTCATGTCTCTCCTTGGCCCGGTCACGTCCCTCTACAATCTCTCGTTGCTCCTTTGCCCCGACCTCACCGCTCCTGTAGTACCTACCCGCTCCCGCGCTCCAATCAGCGACCTGGATCTTGGTGACATCCAACCCAGTCGCCCTCTTCGCTGCCGTTGCTCTCCTGCTCCAGCACGTGCTGCTCCCTGGAGTGGTATGCTGCCACGCTGCTGCTGCCACACTGCTCCTTCCACTGCCCGGTCTGCTCCAATGGTGCTCGGAGGCTGGGGGCCGCGCAGATCGCTGGACCAGGCTACCACGCTGCTCCTTTTACTCAGATGGCATGCCTGCATATCCCAACCTCGATTAAGGAGACGGTGCTTGGCATGATTGGAGCTGCCATGACTGAGCCCGTGGCCAGCGGCAGAGCTGAAACCATTGAAGATGATATTCTGATATGTTATCCTCCTTCTCACATTCCACTTCCCCCTCATCCAACAATCCCTACTGATTTACAAACTGCACAAGGTGTAAGCAAAGGCATAAGCAAGGCAGACAGTAAGGGAATGCACAAGGGTGATTAGTTGACTTTGTTATGTAATATTGAATGGATTGATGAGTAAAGTTGATTTGGAATATTTGTTTTGTGGTGGTTTTATTTTCGCATTGTGACCAAGAGGACGCTGTGATGGCCAATAACAGAGGGAAAGTAAGGTGTGGGACTGTGAGTGAATGGGGAATTGGGGTTGCGTTCACTGGTACTGCAGTCAAATCAGTTGATCATGAGCAGAACAGCTAGAAAGGGGCTGTCATGGTTGCCTCCTCCCTTCCTCCTCCTCGTCCTCAGGTATTTGCCGTATATCTGGTGGCAAGACCTGTGCCCTCATGGTGGCGAGGTTGAGCAACATGCAGCAAACCACAACTAATCTTGAGACGCGCGCTGGTGAGTACAGAGGCTCCTCCAAAGTGGTCCAGACAGTGGAAGCGTAGTTTAAGTACCTCAACAGTCTGCTCGATCACATTCCATGCTGCTCACGTGTGCTGGGATTGTGCACCAGAATCCTGAGCCAGGTGGTCAGCAGATAGCCCATCACCCAGTAGCCACCCTGTGGTTTGTATAGCTGCAGCATAACTTCTACCCTGCTATATTCCAGTCCATTGGATATAAAGGACAGCATTCCTTGAAATAATTTCTGTACCTGTTCATGACATTTTAATGATCTATGTATTTGGACCCTCAAGTCTCTTTTGACCTCCACTGTTTTTAGCTTTTCACTATTTAGAAAGAACCCTGTTCTATCCTTTCTAGGTCCAAAGTCAATGACCTCACATTTGCCTACTTTGAAATCCATTTGTCATAGTTTTGACAATTAACTTTATCTATGTTTTTAATGTCTTTTCATTGTGGAATAATAAAGAATGAATCCTTGATTTAAATCAGATGGAAACCTCAGTAGAAAATCAATGTTAAACAATGGTCACAAGTCATTTTAAACAATTGTAAGATATAACAAAAGAACACTGAAAAATATTCCCATCTTATGAAAAGAGAACATATCTTGCACTGTGAGTTCAGTAACCAGTGAATGGCCATCAGGAAGTGATCGGTGATTCATGACACACCTGTACTTATTGAGAGGTGATCTTATCGAAACGTAGAAGATTATGAGGTGGCTTGACAAAGTGGATGTTTCCACTGATAGGGGTGACTAGAACTAGGGGGCATGATCTTAGAATAAGGGGCCGCCCATTTGTTCCTATTTCTTATATTCTTATGTTCTTCCAAACCCCGACAAGGGACATCGTTGGAGTGGATATCCAGAAGTCACAACACTGTCACTATTCACTTCATACCCAATAAAGCAGTATCAGTGAGGTTTTTCTCACAGAAAAAATTCACTGACATTGCTTACATTAATTTACATTTATTAAATCATTATCGATTTTAACACGACAGAGAGAAGCTTTTGGGAATATAGCAGATCTCTTGTAGCATTGCTCGAGTTGAGTCACTAAGGCAGTGAGGAGAGCTATGCAGCGCGAGCCGGTTCAGAAGGGCGACGGCAGTGAAGAGGGCGACTGGATTGGATGTCACCATAACCCAGGTCAGTGATTGGAGCATGGGCAGGTACAGCAGGAGCGGCGATGTCGGGGCGAAGGAGCAGCAAGAGATTGCAGAGCGATGTGATCGGGGCCCAGGAGAGGCGAGGGTCCAGGGGCAGCACGGGCCAGCCCACATTGCGATATGTGTGCGCACTAGGTCCGTGCAGCAGAGCTGGTCTCCAGTCATCTTGGTTAATCCTTGCCACTGGACCAAGACCTAGCTCTGTCAAGCCCGTGTGGTGGCTGATGTGCGACGGGCATCGCACGGTAAAAAAAATTCATGCACAGGCATCTTCCACCCTTCAACATGTAGTTCGGATGATAGAGAATTCAAACAGGCTGCATTTAAACAGACTGTGAAAATTCACAGACCCCCAAGTCAAGGCTGCTACATGCAATTCAGCATGTTGCATTAAGTCATCAATCAACTTGACATTTTAGGACTCATGGGTAGCGAGCCAATTAAAAGGTTAAAAGACTATTAATTGAGCCAATAAGGTCAAAGAAGGCGAGTTCTTTTCTGTAAATTGATCCAGGTATAAGTACATTTTGACCATGTGGTCCCAGAAGGTTAAAGCCAAGAACTTGTTACTGCTGTCTGCCAAAAATAAAGCAGTTAAAACTACAATCGGAGTTCATATTTCATTGGAAATTAAGAGATCTAACAATTTTGGCGTCACGAACACGATCGCTGAGGAAAGAAACTGAATTTTGGACATCGGACCTACATACTAAGGTAAGGACACCTCTTTTTTAAAAGTCCTCGGTCAAAAGTCTAAATTCGCCTCTCCTTCTACGCGATTCCGAAAGCCTCCGGTTTGCGAACCCTCCGGTTGGTAGTCGGCTCGAGGTCCCATAGACGTCTAAACTTTGGCGGTGTGTTAGTTAATTAATCACTGACCTATTGATCGGACTCGAGACCCCAGTAAACAAATCAGTATTATGGCAGCAGGAGATAAGAGCAAAGAATTGCCTACAACTGTTAAAGGTGGGCAGGCACCACCTGAAGTTTCGCTAGATTTAATTCTCGAACAGTTGAAAGAATACATAGAGCAACAATTCAACTTATCTAAAACCTGTATTAAGATCGAACAAAAGTACGGAACCTCCAAAGGACAATGGTCCTTGGACGAGATTAAAAGGGTCTGGGGAAAAACGACGCGTATGAAAAATAAAGAGCGAACTAGATGGTCCCTAGCGGTTATGGACCAGATTCGAAAGCGGAATGAAATTATAATGCGTTCCCAACATGATCGAGAACTGACCAGTACAAAGGATCAATTGCAAGCAGTTTGTGCGCAACTGCGACAGAAAAAGCTTGAACTTGAAAAGCTGGAAGCGGAAGTTAAAGATCTTAAAGGTGAAATTAAAGAATGGAAAAAATCATTAGGTCAAGAGACAGTAATAGGAAAAGAAAAATGTATTGATCAATTCCCAGGGTACCCATGTTTGGATAAATTAAAAGCGCAAACCCGAAGACACGACCGAGGAATAGATACGAATTCTGAATCCTCTGACGATACAGGGTCGGAGGATGATGAATTAGGGGTGCGCTTTGCCCCGTTTAAAAAAAGATGAGTTGTAGTCAAATCAAAAGAGACTGCGGATGAGGGCGGAATCAAAAAAACAAAGAAAAGGGTGTACGAAAAATACTTAGTTCATGATCCGGCAGACCCAGAGAAAATTGATAAATGGTCCAAGGAATTGCCCAATCCAAAGAAAGGGGGAGTAAAAACGTGGGACCAATTGGGCCGCTTAAGAAATATATATCAACTTCATCCCTGGGACGGAGTGCAAATTTTGACCATAATGGTGCCAAAAACACAGGGAAGAAAATTGCACGACAAGGTAGAAGAAGCTTTGGGGCAGGATGAGCAAGATTTAGATGCAGGATGGGAGGCGATTAAAGCTAAGACAGACTGGGGAAAAATTGCAGCCTGCTATCAGAAAGGAACAGGAGGTCCTGGAGTATGACGAGCAGTTTAGATGCACGTGGCTAGAACATTCGGGTATGAATAATACGGATGAGGAAATGGATGAACAAGTGTTTGGACCCCTGAAAGCAGCTTTCGTGGCAGGTCTAAAGCCAGAACTGTCCAAAATGCTGAAGGTAGTGTTACCGGACTGGGAAGGTAGAGGAACTACCTTTGCAGCATTGGTGGATCGATGTAACCAAATAGATCGGGATATGGGAGCTAAAGTCCGAGCTGTACAGGCTATGGGATGGAAATCCCAGGATCCCGATAAACAGTTATTTGGAAAATTACCCGGAAAATGTCATTATTGTGGGAAAGAAGGTCACTGGGCCAAGACGTGCAGGGCAAAACAGAAAGGTCGTGGCTGGGGAAGAGGACGCCGCCAGGGATACAATGCAGCCAACAAGCCAGGCTTGTCACAAGATAACGATCTCATAGAAGCATTTAAGCAACTGACAATACATCAACAGAAGGAGTTACTTGGGATAGCAAAAAACGATTAGAGCCCACCCTGGCCTCCCTCCTCGCACTAATACAACAAAGGGGAGATGGGCTATATATAACTGTGAGGGTGGGCGATAAGGATGTGGACTGTCTTTTAGACACAGGGGCAGAATTAACATGCTTACCCCTACAATATGGAGACTTTTTGCCGTTGGATGGTAGGGCACGTACAGCCTATGGAGTTGGGGACCATAAAATGGAAATTAAAAGGACAACACCGGTACTTATAGGGCTGGGTCCACATGAACTAACCACGCCAGTCTGGATAGGTCCAGTAGATCAACCCCTTTTGGGAATGGACGTTCTAATCCAAGTAGATTCATCATTGCATTTCGAGGATGGTCGGGTGACATGGTCAATTAGAACTTTGAAGAAAGAAGAATTGAAGGAACACCCGATATGGGCTAAAGATAAGAACGATTGTGGCGTACTCCAAATGAAGCCTGCGTCATTTACAGGGACCAAGCCTCCATGCACTAAACAGTATCCCATCAGTCCAACTGCCATCGCGGAAATCTTACCAGTTATTCAGCAATTGGAGAAAAAAGGGGTGCTTATTAAAACGCATAGCTCCTCCAATAGCCCCGTGTGGCCGGTACAGAAATCTAATGAGTCTTGGCGTTTGACTGTCGATTATAGGAAAGCTAACCAGTGTATTGATCAAAAAGCTCCTTTGGTCGCAGATCCCTCCATTTTTAATGCCCTCAAACCGGAACATAAATATTTTTCGGTTATAGATATGGCCAACGGATTTTGGTCGGTGCCTCTGGCACCGGAGGTTCGACAGTGGTTTGCTTTCACGGTCCAAGGACAACAGTATACTTGGACCCGGTTACCGCAGGGTTTCCACAACAGCCCTACGGTATTCCACATGGCTTTACAAAGCCATTTGCGAGAATTACCTCCCCTGTCATCCAGTCATCCAATATGTAGACAATATCCTGCTAGCTTCAAACACGGAAGAACAGCATGAACCAGATTTACGAGCTTTGCTGGATCACCTTCGGCTGAAAGGACATAAAGCCAGCATCGACAAAGCACAAATATCCCAAGAAGAGGTTGTATACCTGGGACAAAAGATTTCACAAGGAAAGAGAGAACTTACCCAGGATAGAACTGCAGCCATTCGGGCTGCTAAAAAACCCACCACTATTCAGGAACTAAGGTCTTTTTTGGGATTGTGTAACTTTAACAGAAATTGGATTCACTCCTTCACACAGCTTGCTCAGCCATTGAATGATATTTTAAAGGGGAAACGTGCCTCTAAAGAAGCCATCACCCTCACAAAAAAACAGCAAGAGGCCTTCCTGAGTTTGAAAAAGGCTTTGTGTTCGGCACCGGCTCTGGGAATCCCCGACAGTGGTAAGCCATTTACCCTGTTTGTACATGAGAAAGAAGGATATATGACAGCTATACTGACACAAGCACATGGGGATCGGCAAAGGCCTATTGGCTATTATTCGGCAAAACTGGATGCGGTAGCCCTCGGATGGGGAAGTTGCCTAAGGGCCATGGAAGCTACATGTCGAGCGGTAATGACCACTGCGGGTCTAGTCCTCGACCAAAAGCTGATTGTCAAGTGTCCCCACACCGTACACGCTTTGCTGTCTATGAATAGAATGTCTCAGGTGACAGCAGCAAGATGGACCCGATGGACAGCAGTTTTGGAAGCTCCTAATCTCCATATCGTCCGGGCCAGCCCGGTTAATCCCGCAACTATGCTCCCGATGTCAGAATCGAGGGAGCAAGAGGGGGGAGAATGTGAAGAGCATGACTGCATGGAGATTTTAAAAGAAACAGAAGAAGCAGCCTTAGCAGCAGAGGAGCCTCTGCACAACCCAGACCTCATCCTGTTTACAGATGGTTCCTCCTTTGTTGACAATGGTACCAGAAAAGCAGGATGGACAGTTACAACCTTATATGAGGTAGTGGCAAAAGGATGTTTACCCTCAGGAACGTCAGCACAACAGGCCGAGTTACGGGCCCTGTCAGAAGCATGTCGAATAGCAGAAGGACAGACAGCTAATGTCTACACAGATTCGCGTTATGCTTTTGGAGTCGCTCATGACTTTGGTATGTTATGGCGGAAAAGAGGATTCCTCACTGCTGCTGGTACACCTATCCGAAATGGAAAAGAAGTCCGAGACTTACTGGAGGCCATACAATTACCTCAGGAAGTGTCCATCCTGAAGTGTAAGGCCCATACCAAAGGAAAATACCACAGAAGCACAGGGAAATGCCCTAGCCGACCAGGCAGCTAAAGATACCGCCTCACAGGGCGTTCCTCCAGAAGAACCAACACAGATGTGCAGATTGAAAGCATTCAGGACTCTGACACGAGACCTTCAAACAATGCAAGGCGAGTGCTCCCGAGAGTAAAAATGGACATGGATTGAGGCAGGAATTAAGCTATGCGAAGATGGTGTCTGGAGACAAAGAGTTACCGACAAGCCAGTCGCGCCACAAGCGCTTATGCCTTTTTTAGCCCAACAGATCCACTCGTGGGGACACTTGTCCTCACAACAGATGACGGCATGGTTCCAGAAAAGCTGGTGGGGTCGGGGATTTAAAAAACATGCCCAGCTGGTAACAGACCGCTGTGTGGTCTGCCAGAAAAATAATTCTGGACCCATCACGGTAATGCCCCAATTGAGGCATGCCCCTGCATCTGCAGGTTGATTATATATCTCTTCCTTCATGCCAAAGATACACTAACATTCTTGTCATGGTCGACAGATTCTCTAGATGGGTAGAAGCTGTCCCAACTAAAAGAGCCACAGCTAATCACACTGCAAAGGTCTTGTGTAAGGATTACATTCCCCGATGGGGAGTCCCGAGTAGTATTGACTCAGATCAGGGAACACACTTCACAGGTGCTGTCTGCCAAGAAGTCTGTAGGTTACTGAACATTACGTGGGATTTACACTGTCCTTATCATCCACAATCATCAGGACAAGTAGAGCGAATGAATCGAACTCTGAAACAACGGCTTGCCAAATATCACCAAGAAGGAACACCATGGCCCCAGGCACTACCAATAGTGCTATGCAGCATTAGGGCAACCCCGAACAGAACTACAGGTCTAAGCCCATTTGAAATTATAACAGGAAGACTCATGTCGCTGCCAGGAACGATCGATTTACGGAAAGCTGATGTTCACTTAATGAGTGACACTCTGTTATCATACTGTCAGAACCTAATGCTATTAGTTCTGTTTCCCGACAAGTATCGGCAGCTTGGGGTAATCCACCCGAAGGAGGACACGACATCATCCCGGGAGTCTGGGTGTATGTGAAAAAGTTGCATAAAGAACCTTTAGGTGCCAAATGGGAGGGACCTTATCAAGTGTTATTGACCACCCAGGCAGCTGTTAAAGTCCAAGGAAAGAAAGCCTGGATCCACGCTTCACACGTTAAACGAGCACCCGTAACTGAAGCTGAAATCTAATAAGGACAATTACTTTTTGCGAAAATGTATAAATTTACTGTATTATTGATTGTAGGTATTATAGGCATAGGCCTACTTCTTACTAGCTGACCTTCTGCACCAAAGGGAAATAGTAGGGTAGCAAGGGAATTACATGTAAGTACCTTTTTATATATGTCATACATTTATGCCAAACAAGGTAACATTTCTAGTTGTTGGGTGTGTGCGCATATTCCTATTCACTCAAAGGGAGGGATTCCCTTGAGGCCAGTTCCCTTGAATATCTCAGAAATGGCTGAGTGGATAATTAATCAAAATAAAACAGGCAATGCGTTTCAGGATGCGGAAAATTGGGCACGTAAATGGAAGTCAGCAGGTTACAATCTGACTACCTTTGAAGGGGGATACCAATCGTGCTATAATAATTCCAAACGGCCCCCATTTTTTGTTATCACTAATACAACGGGAATAGGAAGACCGGGGGAATCAGTCTGTCTGATTAGAAACATCAAAGGAGGCCAAAATATGGGGTATAGTAACTGCTCCCGGAATTATAATATAATCAAGCCACGGAACCGTCCAAACTGGGCCGATGTGGGAATTTTTAACGTAACGGGGATTCTGAATAAAACAGATGGAAAAGCCTGGACAGGCCCCGGAGTGTTGCTGACAAAGAAACAGCTAACATTCATTGCATATAATGGCACCTATTGGGTGTGTGGCCACAAGGCCTACCCTTGGCTGCCCCAGAATTGGATGGGATCCTGCTATTTAGCCTACATTGTGTCTTATATGTATCATATAAAGTCACTGTCGGAACATTGACACCGTCCTAAGAGAGCTATCACAGAAACAGAGAGGTTCTTTGCCATTCTGATCTCTGGGTATGGGACCGCCAAACTGGCAAGGGAATCCATTAACATGGCATCCGTTGTGGAACGAGTAGCCAAAGATACCTCAGAGGCCCTCGTTAAAATCAATGCAGAAATGGTAGCAATCCGCACAGTAGCCCTACAGAATAGACTGGCCCTTGATTACATCCTGGCTGAAAAGGGAGATACTTGCACCCTACTCGGAACTGAGTGTTGCACATATATCCCAGATAGCTCCGAAGAAATTACCCACTTAGCGGAGCATATCCAAAAGGAGGTAGAAAAACTTGAGCAACCCCCATCATTCACTTTGTGGAGTGGAGCCACTGAATGGCTAGGTTCAATAGGAACTTCATTGGTGGAAGGTTTAATTCTATTTGTTGTAATTGTTTTACTTTTATATTGTTTGTTTATGTTGATTAAATGTTGTTGCGACCAGGCGGCTGTAGCTGCTGTCCCGCAGGTGAGACACCTTGCAGGTCCCAGCAGACCGTCTGTACGTGGCACAGGAGTATGTTATGCTTAAGGGAAGGTTGTTTACTGGTTGAACTAAGATATTGATTTGGATTAAATTGGAATAAGGTTAATTAACCTACTAAAACCAGACTTCCATTGTGGCCACGATGGAATTCGGGTTGGTGTAAATTTGTGTGGAAGCTACTAGTCCGGACATGTGGCGAAACACATCAACAAATTTTGGAAGGAAACTCTATTAACATGTATGAAATTATTTGGTAGAATGTTTAACCAGTGATACCTGATGTTTTATGATTCAGTTTGTGAAAGAATCAAAGGGGGGATTGATAGAGAATTCAAACAGACTGCATTTAGACAGACTGTGAAAATTCACAGACCCCCAAGTCAAGGCTGCTACATGCAGTTCAGCATGTTGCATTAAGTCATCAATCAACTTGACATTTTAGGACCCATGGGTAGCGAGCCAATTAAAGGTTAAAAGACTATTAATTGAGCCAATAAGGTCAAAGAAGGCGAATTCTTTTCTGTAAATTGATCCAGGTATAAGTACAGCCATTTTGACCATGTGGTCCCAGAAGGACAAAGACCTGGGTTAAAGCCAAGAACTTGTTACTGCTGTCTGCCAAAAATAAAGCAGTTAAAACTACAATCGGAGTCGTATTTCATTGGAAATTAAGAGATCTAACATTGGAACCTGGAATATTGGGTCTTTCATTGAAACACCTGTGAACTCTTCCCTTTTTGGTGTGGAAGCAAGTCATCCTCAATACGAGAGATTGCCTATGATGATGACCCAATAAACCTATTAACAATCCATATACAATGCCCCATCTATGGGTGGAGGAGGGAGAATGCGCTTGGGTAAGGCACTTCAGCTGGGGGAGGGAAGTACTTGGACTGGGGTAAGGTACTTCGGCTGGGGGAGGCATGCATTTGGACTGGGGTAAGGCACTTTGAATGGGGTAAGGCACTTTGGCTAGGGAGGGAAATACTTGGACTGGGGTAAAGCAATTTGGCTGGGTGGCGCATACACTTGGACTGGGGTAAGGCACTTTAGCTATGGAGGGAAGTACTTGGACTGGGATAAGGCACTTTGGCTGGGTGGGGCATACACTTGGACTGGGGTAAGGCACTTTGGCTGGGGAAGGGATGCCCTTGGATTGGGGTAAGGCACTTTGGCTGAGTGGGGCATACACTTGGACTGGTGTAAGGCACTTTGACTGGAGGACGGATGCACTTGGACTGGGGTAAGGCACTTTGCCTGGCCCTTGCTGGCTTGTGGGGAGCTCTGTCCTCTGTTGCTTCCTGAAGTCAAAGTGGATCGAGTTACAATTTGGAAAGTCAATGAGTCCTTGGGATGGGCCGATCCAGTGATATATTCCTGTGAAACTTCAGGGTGTGGTTTATCCTCCAAGGGGACCAATCAGAAACAAGGGGTGGAGCCTGTTGGCCATTTTTGCGGTACAAATAAGCGCTTCCTTTTGAAAAATTAGAACGGGAAACTTTTTTGGAGTACTCAGCCCCCTAAAAACAAGCATAACTCTTGAAATACACCAAAAAACGGCATTGGGGAAAATTGAGCCCATTGGTGGGGATGGATTCATCAAACAAGATGTAATTTTCTAAAACTTAATTTTTTCCACACAAAACTAGATATACCACCAGCATCACTTACAAGAACCGACAACAAACACACACACGAGTTCTAAGATTCCTTCAAATATACTTTTCCTGAGAAAGATTCTGGAGGGGAAACTTTTAACTTGTCAGGTCTCCATGTTGTCAGCCCAAATTTTTCAAGTGTGTAATTGTCACCGGAGAAGTCAGACGACCGCGATGTTTCTTTACCTGCGAGCCAGACGAGCCACACTGCGAGCAGAGCCCACACCAGGGTCCTGGGACCCCGAGCCCTCATCTGGGCATATTTCAATCCCAGTATACCCACCGCAATCATTTTGTAAAATAAAAAACAACTTTACTTTCAGTTTCGTTCGTTCGTATTTTTTTTGTTCACGTGATTCCTCCAGATAAACGGCTGCAACATTTTAATAAGTTCCTTGTGTCGCCAAGGTAGGGTCTAAACCCGACTCGCAACCGTAACATATTCCTGATGGTGAATAAATACATTGTTTTATATTCAATTCAACAAAGATGTTTCGGGGGACGGCGGCTAAACTAATGTCTGTATTCCTGCGAGGGACCACCGGCAAATAGGGCTACATATAGTGACACCAGTATTCCTGGCCAGATTCGTAATTCCCCCGTTGGTCAGGCTCACAGACCACACTGCTGTCCGTCCAGCAGCTCTCAGTCTCGACCTTATCGGTGCCAAAAACAAACTTATGGTCAGAGCCAACATCAGCCGCAAAGGATCTGCATAACACCGGATTTCCATCTTCTAGTTACAATGATAAATCAGTCGTATTTCTTATCTGCCCAGAAGGTGACAACCAAATCCAGATTTTTGTGTCTTTCTTTGAGAGAAAAGGGTGTGTTTGCCCCGATCAGAACTAGAATCCTTGAACAAGAACAAGACTCCAGGTATGGATAATATAATTGGAGAGTTGTTCTGGGCGGATGATGGACATACAGTGAAGGGACATGCAAAGTTGTTGAACAAAATTGTTAATAAGAGCAAGTATCTGAAGACTGGGGAAAGGCAATAATAATACCAAAGTAGGCAAGGACATAAGAATGAATGAAGCAATTACAGATGAATCAGTTTACCGACTATACCCAGGAGAGTATTTACTATAAGCACTGCAGATGAGAATAAAAAACTATCAAGAGGTGGTCATCATCATCATAGGCAGTCCCACGGAATGGAGGAAGACTTGCTTCCACTCTTAAAATGAGTCCTTAGGTGGCTGAACAGTCCAATCCGAGAGCCGCAGTCCCTGTCACAGGTGGGACAAATACTTGTTGAGGGTAAGGGAGGGAGGGATAGATTTGCCGCAAGCTCTTTCCACTGCCTGCGCTTGATTTCTGTCTGCTCTCGGTGATGACACTCGAGGTGCACAGCGCCCTCCAGGATGCACTTCCTCCACTTAGGGCGGTCTTTGGCCAGGGACTCCCAGGTGTCGGTGGGGATGTTGATTTTATCAAGGAGACTTTGAGGGTGTCCTTGAAACGCTTCCTCTGCCCACCTTGGGCTCGCTTGCTGTGGAGGAGTTCTGAGTAGAGCGCTTGTTTTGGGAGTCTTGTGTCGGGCATGCAAACAATGTGGCCCGCCCAGCAGAACTGGTCGAGTGTGGTCACTGCTTCGATGCTAGGGATGTTGGCCTGGTCAAGGACGCTAACTGTCATGTATTCAACTGTCATTGTAACCCATGTATAAACTGACCTAAGTTGTATACCGTGAGAATATTGACCACTAGGTGGTGAATTTGTGGGAGACACTCCTAACCTGGATTTTCAGGTATAAAAGAGGAAGCTCCACCCACCTTCATCACTTCAGTGCTGGCTAATAAAGGTTACTGGTCACAGAGTGACCTTCTCTCAAGTATGGGCCTCGTGTGCATTTATACTGTATAGTAAGGATATATTATTGGCGACGAGAAACTGGGATTTAAACCACGCGAGCATGGCCACTAGCAGCACAGATGAGAGGTACTGTGTTGGTGATGAATAGGACGATTTTATTGAGAGACTACAGCAAAGTTTCGTCACCAAGGAATGGTTGGGACAGGATTCGGCCGACAAACGCAGGGCTCACCTCCTGATGGTTTGTGGATCCAGGACGCACTCCCTGATGAAGGACCTTCTAGCGCCAGAGAAGCCGGCGGACAAAACTTTTGAAGAGCTCAGAAAGTTGATCGACGAATAATTTAAACCGGCTAGCAGCATGCACATGGCGAGACACCGGTTTTACACACACCGGCAGCGAGAAGGGCAAAGCATTCCAGACTTCGTGGCAGACCTCCAGCGACTGGCGAGCCTATGTAAGTTCCCAGATGCATGCAGAGTGGAGATGCTGAGAGACTTTTTTATTGAGGGCATCGGGCACGCTGGGAATTTCAGGAAACTGATTGAGACCAAAGACTTGACACTGGAAACGGTGGCTTTGATGGCCCAGACATTTATCTCAGGGGAGGCAGAGACCAGAATGATGTTTGACAAAAATCTTGGCTTAAATGCAGCAAATGGACAGGGAGTCAACATTGTTAACACGGCACACAGTTCTCCAGGCAGGCAGGGGCAATTGGACATGCCCGAGCATGTAGTCGAACCCAAAGGGGGAATTCAACAGAGACAATGGCTAGCTGAACGGCGATTCATGCCATCGCAGGGGACAATGCGGCCAATAATGGGGCCATCAACACCTGTCAATGGTGTGCTTAAGGACAGTTACAGAGACAGTCAGAGCCGATCGACTGGTAATGGACCTTTTGTTTCCAACAACGGCTCATGTTGGAGGTGTGGAGGCAAACACCCAGCCAGAGCTTGCAGGTATCAGCAATTTACCTGCAGAAACTGCAACGTCAGCGGTCACTTGGCACGTATGTGCAGGAAGCCTGCAGCCAGGTTGATGTACGAGGAGGACGGGTCCGATTTAAGCCCGACGATGCCAAATGAACACTGGGGGAAATCGCTGGAAGCTGAAGTTCAGCAAGTTCATGTGGAGCACATATATAGTTCATACACCAGGACGCCACCGATAATGATGAAAGTGCTCCTCAATGGTATCCCAGTATCAATGGAGCTAGACACAGGGGCCAGCCAGTCCCTGATGAGTATCAAACAGATCGACAAGTTGTGGGCGTCCAAGGCCAGGAGGTCAAAATTATTGCCGATTGACGCACAGCTACGGACATATACAAAGGAGATCATTCCGGTGCTAGGCAACGCTACGGTAGTCGTGACCCACAAAGATTCGGAGAACAGATTGTCACTCTGGATTGTCCCAGGGGACGGTCCCGAACTACTGGGGAGGAGTTGGCTTGCTGTCATGAACTGGAAATGGGGCGATGTCAATGCAATTTCCTCTATGGAGTGAGTATCATGCTCACAGGTCCAGGACAAATTTGACTCATTGGGCCCAAGTTTCCACATAATTCGCGCCGGATTTTTAGGAACAACTGGTGGAGAACGGACTATTTTAGAAATCGCAATTCTCCACATTTTTTTTTCTGCAGTTCTAGTCAGGTAGAACAGTTCTAGTTTAGAACAGAATTTTTTCTTCAAAAGGGGGCGTGTCCGGCCACTGACGCCTGATTTGAAAGTTTCCACAGTGAAAATGTACTCCAAACTAAAGTAGAATGGAGCCAGTGAAGATTTTTGTAGAACTGAAAAAACCTGTTCTACAAGTTAAAAAATCAGGCGCAGGTTACAAATTAGGCGTCCAGAACGAGGTGGGGGGGAGGGGCGGGGGAGAAAAGGGAACTCATTAAATTCGACAATAAATCCTTATTTATACTTCTACAAATATTATACAAATAAATCCAACCTGAATAAACATTTATAAGCCAAGAAAAGATTAAATAAACCATCTTCCTACCTGTGTGAAAGTGCTTCAGCCAGGGAGAATTCTGCAGCCGTTCATGCCGCTGAGCGGAAGGGGGAGAGAGAGAGAGAGAGAGGGAGGGAGGGAGAGAGAGAGAGAGAGGGGGGGGAGAGAGAGAGGGGGGGAGGGGGGAGAGAGAGGGGGGGAGAGAGAGGGGGGGAGGGGGGGAGAGAGAGAGGGGGGGAGGGGAGGGAGGGAGAGGAGAGAGGGGGAGGAGAGAGGGGGAGAGAGGGGGAGGGAGGAGGAGGGAGGGAGAGAGAGAGAGAGAGAGCGGGGGGGGCGTCGGGTCGGGGAACAGGAGCGCGGGTCGGGTCAGTCGGGAGGGGGGGGAGCGGGTCTCGGGTCGGGTCGGGGCTGGGGGGCGGGGAGCGGGGGTCGGGTCTCGGGTCAGGGCGGTGGGGGGAGCGGGTGTCGGGTCTCGTGGCGGGGGGGGGAGCGGGTGTCGGGTCGGGGCGGGGGGAACGGGTGTCGGGTCGGGGGGGGGAGTGGATGTCGGGTCTCGGGGCGGGGGGGGGGAGCGGGTGTCGGGTCTCGGGTCGGGGCGGGGTGGGGGGAGCGGGTGTCGGGTCGGGTCTGGTCGGCGGTGGGGGGGGCGGAAGCGAGTGTCGGGTCTGGTCGGGCGGGAAGCAGGAGCTGGCCGTGGGAGGAGCCTCATTCACGCAGCCCCAGTGAGGCCATTGGGCCAGGGCTAGGGGCTGCGTGCTTCGGGCCCCTCCCACACAGTTCGGCGCCTGGAGCTATTGCACTTGCGTGCCGACTGTAGCGCGCATGTGCAGAGGTCCCGGCACTGTTTTTAGCGCCGGGACCTGGCTCCGCCCCCCCACAGCTCGTGCTGACTGCGCCGAGGGCCAGAGGACCTGTAAGTAGGTGGAGAATACCGAGGATTCTTTTAGGCGCCGTTTTAGGCGCGAAAAACGGGCGCCCAGCTTGGAGGGGCGCCCGTTTTTTTTCTTGTGGAAACTTGGGCCCATTATTCCAACCCGGCAGTGGCACTTTCATGGGGACCAAGGTAGTGCTTCACATAAACCCGGATGCCAGGTCAATAAACCACAGGCCAGAGCGGTGCCGTACGTGATGCGGTAAAAGATAGAAGGCAAATTGGACCACCTGCTGAGGGAAGGCATCATCTCGCCAGTCGACTTCAGTGACTGGGCGAGCCCAATTGTGCCGGTGCTCAAGGCGGATGGGTCGGTCAGGATATGTGGCGATGACAAGGCCACCATCAATCGGGTGTCACTCCAAGATCAGTACCCGCTACCGAGAGCGGAGGACCTATTTGCGACGCTATCCGGTGGCAAACTTTTTTCAAAATTGGACCTGACCTTAGCTTACATGACCCAGGAGCTGGCGAGTGAGTCGAAGAAGCTGACCACCATCACGACACACAAGGAGTTGTTTGAGTATAACAGATGTCCGTTCGGGATTCGTTCGGCCGCCACGATCTTTCAACAAAATATGGAAATCCTCCTCAAGTCGATTCCAAGGTCGGTGGTTTTTTAAGACAACATCCTCATCACGGGTTGCGATACTGAAGAACACCTCCACAACCTGGAGGAGGTGCTATGCAGACTGGACCGGGTAGGGCTGCGACTGAAAAAGGCGAAGTGCGTCTTCCTAGCTCCAGAGGTAGAATTCCTGGGGATGAGGGTAGCAGCAGACAGGATCAGACCTACTGCGTCCAAAACAGAAGCGATCCAGAGAGCACCCAGACCCCGTAACACAACGGAGCTGCGTTCGTTCCTGGGGCTCCTGAACTATTTTGGTAACTTTCTTCCCAAATTGAGCATGCTGTTAGAGCCGCTACACGTGCTCCTACACAAAGGTCGCGATTGTGTCTGGGGGGACAGCCAGGAAAGGGCTTTTGATAGAGCACGCAATTTGTTATGCTCCAAAAATCTGTTAACGCTATATGACCCATGTAAGAAACTTGTTTCAACATGCGATGTGTCGTCCTATGGGATCAGGTGTGTGTTGCAGCATGTTAATGTCAAGGGTCAGTTACAGCCGGTAGCTTATGCCTCCAGAAGTATGTCCCAGGCAGAAAGGGATTACGGGATGGTAGAAAAGGAAGCGCTAGCATGTATATATGCAGTAAAAAAAATGCACCAGTACCTGATTGCAGGAAATTTGAGCTGGAGACTGATCACAAACCCCTAACGTCCCTTTTGGCTGACAATAAGGCTATAAATGCAAATGCATCGGCCCGCATACAGAGGTGGGCACTCACGTTAGCTGCCTATGACTATACAATTCGGCACAGACCGGGCACTAAAAACTGCGCCAATGCATTCAGCAGGCTCCCACTAGCCACCACCAAGGGGGCAACCGAGCATGCTGCTGAGATGGTCATGGCTGTTGAAGCTTTCAAAAGCGAAGGCTCACCTGTGACAGCCTGTCAGATCAAAGTCTGGACAAATAGAGACCCGCTACTGTCTTTAGTCAAGAAATGTGTCCTGAATGGGGACTGGGCAGCCACGTACAGGGCATGCCCTGAGGAATTTCAACCATTTCACAGGCGCAAGGATGAACTCTCGATTCAGGCCAATTGCCTACTACGGGGAAACCGAGTAGTCATGCCCAGATGGGCAGAGAGGTGTTCATCAGAGAACTCCACAATGAGCACCTGGGCATTGTCATGATGAAGGCAATTGCCAGGTCACACGTTTGGTGGCCAGGGATAGATGCAGACCTGGAACTTTGTGTTCGCAGGTGCAACACGTGTGCCCAGCTGGGCAATGCGCCCAGGGAAGCCCTCCTTAGCCCCTGGTCTTGGCCCGCCAAGCCATGGTCACGCATCCATGTGGACTACGCAGGTCCTTTCATGGGGAAAATGTTTTTGGTTGTAGTAGACGCCAACTCCAAATGGATCGAGTGTGACATTTTAAATTCAAGCACATCCTCTGCCACGGTAGAAAGTCTACGGGCAATGTTCACCACCCATGGTCTACCGGAGGTCTTGGTCAGCGACAATGGCCCGTGCTTTACAAGCATTGAATTCAAGGACTTCATGGCAGGAAATGGTATCAACCATGTCAGAACGGCACCGTTCAAGCCGGCCTCAAACGGCCAGGCGGAACGAACAGTGCAGATAATCAAACAGGGGATGCTCAGAATCCAAGGGGGTTCCCTACAAAGTCACTTATCATGCCTCCTGTTGGCCAATAGATCCCGACCACACTCACTCACAGGGGTTCCACCCGTAGAGCTGCTAATGAAAAGGACGCTCAAAACCAGGTTATCCCTTATACACCCCACCATGAAAGAAATTGTTGAGAGCAGGCGCCAGTCACAATGTGACTACCATGACAGGAATGCGAGGGCGTGATGTATTGATGTCAATGACCCTGCCTTTGTCCTCAACTATGCTGCAGGGCCCAAATAGCTCGCAGGCACCGTGATTGCCAAAGAGGATTCTGGTAGTTAAACTTACCAATGGACAAATCTGCCGCAAACACGTGGATCAAACAAAAAGGAGGTTCAGCAACCCCATAGAAGAAGCAGAGGAAGTACACGATGTAGAGTTCACTCCACCACAGGTGACCGAACACTGGAACCAAGTGGAGGAGAGCCCAGTCACTGTGGGCAGTCCGGACAGGCCTGAGGCACCGCAAACAGCAGACACTCAGGCCAGCACCCAACAACCGGAGCCCCAACTCAGGCGCTCTACAAGGGAGCATAAACCACCAAAGAGACTTAACCTAATCCCAATAAGACTTTGGGGTGGAGGTGATGTCATGTATTGAACTGTCATTGTAACCCATGTATAAACTGACCTAAGCACATTGGTACCAACGACATAGGTAAAAAAAGGGATGAGGTCCTACGAAACAAATTTAAGGAGCTAGGAGCTTAACTAAAAAGTAGGACCTCAAAAGTAGTAATCTCGGGATTGCTACCAGTGCCACGTGCTAGTCAGAGTAGGAATCGCAGGATAGCGCAGATGAATACGTGGCTTGAGCAGTGGTGCAGCAGGGAGGGATTCAAATTCCTGGGGCATTGGAACCGGTTCTGGGGGAGGTGGGACCAGTACAAACCGGACGGTCTGCACCTGGGCAGGACCGGAACCAATGTCCTAGGGGGAGTGTTTGCTAGTGCTGTTGGGGAGGAGTTAAACTAATATGGCAGGGGGATGGGAACCAATGCAGGGAGACAGAGGGAAACAAAAAGGAGGCAAAAGCAAAAGACAGAAAGGAGATGAGAAAAAGTGGAGGGCAGAGAAACCCAAGGCAAAGAACAAAAAGGGCCATTGGACAGCAAAATTCTAAAAGGACAAAGGGTGTTAAAAAAACAAGCCTGAAAGCTTTGTGTCTTAATGCAAGGAGTATCCGCAATAAGGTGGATGAATTAACTGTGCAAATAGATGTTAACAAATATGATGTGATTGGGATTACGGAGACATGGCTCCAGAATGATCAGGGCTGGGAACTCAACATCCAGGGGTATTCAACATTCAGGAAAGATAGAATAAAAGGAAAAGGAGGTGGGGTAGCATTGCTGGTTAAGGAGGAAATTAAGGCAATAGTTCGAAAGGACATTAGCTTGGATGATGTGGAATCTATATGGGTAGAGCTGCAGAACACCAAAGGGCAAAAAACGTTAGTGGGAGTTGTGTACAGACCTCCAAACAGTAGTAGTGTTGTTGGGAAGGGCATCAAACATGAAATTAGGGGTGCGTGCAAGAAAGGTGCAGCAGTTATAATGGGTGACTTTAATATGCACATAGATTGGGTTAACCAAACTGGAAGCAATACGGTGGAGGAGGATTTCCTGGAGTGCATAAGGGATGGTTTTCTAGACCAATATGTCGAGGAACCAACTAGGGGGGAGGCCATCTTAGACTGGGTGTTGTGTAATGAGAGAGGATTAATTAGCAATCTCGTTGTGCGAGGCCCCTTGAGGAAGAGTGACCATAATATGGTGGAATTCTGCATTAGGATGGAGAATGAAACAGTTAATTCAGAGACCATGGTCCAGAACATAAAGAAGGGTAACTTTGAAGGTATGAGGCATGAATTGGCTGGGATAGATTGGCGAATGATACTTAAGGGGTTGACTGTGGATAGGCAATGGCAGACATTTAGAGACCGCATGGATGAACTACAACAATTGTACATTCCTGTCTGGCGTAAAAATAAAAAAGGGAAGGTGGCTCAACCGTGGCTATCAAGAGAAATCGGGGATAGTATTAAAGCCAAGGAAGTGGCATACAAATTGGCCAGAAATAGCAGCGAACCCGGGGACTGGGAGAGATTTAGAACTCAGCAGAGGAGGACAAAGGGTTTGATTAGGGCAGGGAAAATGGAGTATGAGAAGAAGCTTGCAGGGAACATTAAGACGGATTGCAAAAGTTTCGATAGATATGTAAAGAGAAAAAGGTTAGTAAAGACAAATGTAGGTCCCCTGCAGTCAGAATCAGGGGAAGTCATAACGGGGAACAAAGAAATGGCGGACCAATTGAACAAGTACTTTGGTTCGGTATTCACTAAGGAGGACACAAACAACCTTCCGGATATAAAAGGGGTCGGAGGGTCTAGTAAGGAGGAGGAACTGAGGGAAATCCTTATTAGTCGGGAAATTGTGTTGGGGAAATTGATGGGATTGAAGGCCGATAAATCCCAGGGCCTGTTGGACTGCATCCCAGAGTACTTAAGGAGGTGGCCTTGGAAATAGTGGATGCATTGACAGTCATTTTCCAACATTCCATTGACTCTGGATCAGTTCCTATGGAGTGGAGGGTAGCCAATGTAACCCCACTTTTTAAAAAAGGAGGGAGAGAGGTAACAGGGAATTATAGACCGGTCAGCCTGACATCGGTAGTGAGTAAAATGATGGAATCAATTGTTAAGGATGTCATAGCAGTGCATTTGGAAAGAGGTGACATGATAGGTCCAAGTCAGCATGGATTTGTGAAAGGGAAATCATGCTTGACAAATCTTCTGGAATTTTTTGAGGATGTTTCCAGTAGAGTGGACAAGGGAGAACCAGTTGATGTGGTATATTTGGACTTTCAGAAGGCTTTCGACAAGGTCCCACACAAGAGATTAATGTGCAAAGTTAAAGCACATGAGATTGAGGGTAGTGTGCTGACATGGATTGAGAACTGGTTGTCAGACAGGAAGCAAAGAGTAGGAGTAAATGGGTACTTTTCAGAATGGCAGGCAGTGACTAGTGGGGTACCGCAAGGTTCTGTGCTGGGGCCCCAGCTGTTTACACTGTATATTAATGATTTAGACGAGGGGATTAAATGTAGTATCTCTAAATTTGTGGATGACACTAAGTTGGGTGGCAGTGTGAGCTGCGAGAAGGATGCTATGAGGCTGCAGAGCGACTTGGATAGGTTAGGTGAGTGGGCAAATGCATGGCAGATGAAGTATAATGTGGATAAATGTGAGGTTGTCCACTTTGGTGGTAAAAACAGAGAGACAGACTATTATCTGAATGGTGACAGATTAGGAAAAGGGGAGGTGCAAAGAGACCTGGGTGTCATGGTACATCAGTCATTGAAGGTTGGCATGCAGGTACAGCAGGTGGTTAAGAAAGCAAATGGCATGTTGGCCTTCATAGCGAGGGGATTTGAGTATAGGGGCAGGGAGGTGTTGCTACAGTTGTACAGGGCCTTGGTGAGGCCACACCTGGAGTATTGTGTACAGTTTTGGTCGCCTAACCTGAGGAAGGACATTCTTGCTATTGAGGGAGTGCAGCGAAGGTTCACCAGACTGATTCCCGGGATGACGGGACTGACGTATCAAGAAAGACTGGATCAACTGGGCTTGTATTCACTGGAGTTCAGAAGAATGAGAGGGGACCTCATAGAAACGTTTAAAATTCTGACGGGGTTAGACAGGTTAGATGCAGGAAGAATGTTCCCAATGTTGGGGAAGTCCAGAACCAGGGGACACAGTCTAAGGTAAGTCATTTAGGACCGAGATGATGAGGAATTTCTTCACCCAGAGAGTGGTGAACCTGTGGAATTCTCTACCACAGAAAGTTGTTGAGGCCAATTCACTAAATATATTCAAAAAGGAGTTAGATGAAGTCCTTACTACTAGGGGGATCAAGGGGTATGGTGAGAAAGCAGGAATGGGGTACTGAAGTTGCATGTTCAGCCATGAACTCATTGAATGGCGGTGCAGGCTAGAAGGGCCGAAATGGCCTACTCCTGCACCTATTTTCTATGTTTCTATGTACACCGTGAGAACATTGACCACTAGATGGTGAACTTGTGGGAAACACTCCTAACCCGGACTTTCAGGTATAAAATGGGAAGCTCCACCCACCTTCATCACTTCAGTGCTGGCTAATAAAGGTTACTGGTCACAGAGTGACCTTCTCTCAAGTATGGGCCTCGTGTGCATTTATACTGTATAGTAAGGACATATTACTAACGTTGATGCATTTGTCCTCCCAGGGGATTTTCAGGGTCTTGTGGAGACATTGTTGGTGGTATTTCTCCAGTGATTTGAGGTGTCTACTGTATATGATCCACGTCTCTGAGCCATACAGGAGGGTGGCCCTGTACAGGTACTGAGCAAGGGAATATCAGGGCTGGCTGGCTTGGGGCTGGGACTGCGGCAGGGAGATTAGGGGGGGCGCGGTGGATCACGGGGTCAGGCCAGTGATTGTCGGAGTTCTGCGCATGCGCCACCTGGAGGCCGGGAATGGTTCCGGAAGAGTGGTGATTCCAGATAAGGGAGTTCTGGATAAGGGAAGTTCAATCTGTATTAACAAATAAAGAGGATGCAGAAGAGCACTATTCTTACACAATGGCTGTATAAAATTGGCAGGCCTATTTTATACCACACCTATCTTTTTCACTCCAGTACTCATTTTTGGCAGTTTCTGAAAGGACTTTTGTTACCTCTTTCTGATTCAAATTTCCTCTCAATTCCTCAAAAGTCTTTAATATCCTGTTTTATCTTTGATTTTCCTTGTGTTCACATGGAATTCAATATGGGCAGAAAATGCAGAATTTTCTTACACTGATTAAAAAACAGAAATTGCTGGAAACACTCAGCAGGTCAGGCAGAATATATGGAGGGAATAAACAAGTCAACATTTTATTTCTGCACACTTTATCAAAACTTCTGAAACTATCTTGATTATTTAATTGTCTCTTTGATAATCTCCAGTTCCAAAGTGAATGATGTAGATAATGATTTGTTCACATCTCTGCAACAATGTCCTCCTGGCTCAGATATATCCCAATGAGAAGGAAAGACTGTAAGAGAAGGGATAACCATCCTTGGAAAACTAAGGAAATAAGGGATGGCATTGAATTGAAAACAAGGGCATACAATGTGGCCAAGACTAGTGGGAGGCCAGAGGATTGGGAAAGTTTTAAAAGCCAGCAAAGAACGACTAAAAAATGATAGAGAGGAAAGATAGTTTATGAAAGTAAACTAGCACGAAATATAAAAACAGATAGTAAGAGTTTCTACAGGTACATAAAAAGGAAAAGAGTGGCTAAAGTAAATGTTGGTCCCCTAGAGGATGAGACGGGAATTAATAATGGAGAACAGGGAAATGGCAGAGACGTTGAACAAATATTTTTTATCGGTCTTCACGGTAGCAGAAACTAAAAACATCCCAATAGTGGATAATCAAAGGGCTTTAGGGAGGGAGGAACTTAGTACCATCACTATCACTAATGAAGTAGTACTCGGTAAAATAATGGGACTAAAGGCAGACAAGTCCCCCTGGACCTGATGGCTTACATCTTAGGGTCTTAACATAAGTGGCTGCAGAGACAGTGGATGCATTGGTTGTAATCTACCAAAATTCCCTGGATTCTGGGGCGATCCCAGCGGATTGGAAAACCATATATGTAACGTCCCTATTTAAAAAGGCGGCAGACAAAAAGCAGGAACCTATAGGCCAGTTAGCCTAACGTCTGTCATTGGGAAAATGCTGGAGGCAATTATTAAGGAAGCAGTAGCGGGACATTTGGAAAAGCATAATTCAATCAAACAGAGTCAGCATAGTTTTATGAAAGGGAAATCATGTTTGACAAATTTGCTGGAGTACTTTGAGGATGTAACGAGCAGGGTGGATAAGGGGGAACCAGTGGATGTGGTGTATTTGGATTTCCAGAAGGCATTTGATAAGGTGCCGCATAAAAGGTTACTGCACAAGATAAAAGTTCACGGGGTTGGGGGTAATATATTAGCATGGATAGAGGATTGGCTAACTAACAGAAAACAGAGAGTCGGGATAAATGGGTAATTTTCCGGTTGGCAAACAGTGACTAGTGGGGTGCCACAGGGATCGGTGCTGGGTCCTCAACTATTTACAATCTATATTAATGACTTGGATAAAAGGACCGAGTGTAATGTAGCCAAGTTTGCTGATGATACAAAGGTGGGTGGGAAAGCAAATTGTGAGGAGGATACAAAAAATCGGCAAAGGTAATGTGTTCCTAACACAGATGAGACTGCACACAGGGAGGTTAAAGTAACAGTGACCTCAGTCTTTATTAAGACACTCCAGAGTGAAGAACAGGCCTTCTGGGCCGGCTTATATCCAGTGCTCCCAAGGGATGCTGGGATCCCTTGGGACTTCAGGGTTTGCGCTCCCTCGTGGCAGAACATGGGAGGGCATGCTTTACAGATACACAACAAAAGGGATCTAGACTCGCTAAGTGAGTGGCAAACATTTGGCAGTTGGAGTATAATGTGGGCAAATGTGAGGTTATCCACTTTGGCAGAAAAAATAGAAAAGCAAATTATAATTTAAATGGAGAAAAATTGCAAAGTGCTGCAGTGCAGAGGGACTTGGGGGTTCTTGTGCATGAAACACAAAAAGTGAGTATGCAGTTACAGTAAGTAATCGGAAGGCAAATGGAATGTTGGCCTTTATTGCAAGGGGGATAGAGTATAAAAGCAGAGAAGTCCTACTACAACTGTACAAGGTATTGGTGAGGCCACACCTGGAGCACTGCATACAGTTTTGGTCTCCGTATTTAAGGAAGGATATACTTGCATTGAAGGCTGATCAGAGAAGGCTCACTAGGTTGATTCTGGAGATGAGGGGGTTGACTTATGAAGATAGGTTGAGTAGGTTGGGCCTATACACATTGGAGTTCAGAAGAATAAGTGATCTTATCGAAACATATAAGATAATGAGGGAGCTTGACAAGGTGGATCCAGAGAGGATATTTCCACTCATAGGGGAAACTAAAACTAGGGGACATAGGGCTAGATTTTCCACTTTTGTGCTTATCGCCCAAAAATGGGCGTTATTTCCGTCGTTGGCGGTAAAAAATGGTTTTCAGATCGTCGGCTTCTCGCCCATTCTCAAAGCACCTAGTCTCCATTTGTTTAAATGGGCATTACCGTGAGCAATATGAAATGGGCGGTAGTGTTAAATCTTGCTGACCTTCTGCCGTAAAGTATCGGCGTCCATAGCAATGGCATGGCAACGCTCGATTCCCGCGATTCAGGAGGTCAAGGGTCATCATGACATGCGCAGAAGAGGAGACAGAGAGAGAATGAACTGAGAGGGATGAAAGCGTGTGTGGCTGTGGTGTGTGCTTGTTTGGCTGTTGTGCGAGGCACGAGGGAGATTCACCAGCAGCAAAAAGCCGACTAAGCATCAAGAACATAGTTGGCACCGAATTCTTGTCCAACAAATAAGATATAACATGGAAGGGATGGTGGAGGCCCTGGAGCTGGTGGCCAGGAACACTGGTGCAGAGGGCTCCCAGTGGTCCCGGAGCATGGCAACTCACCCCAAGATGCTGCCCCTCCATTGCCAACCACACATGAGAGCCAGCAGCAACATCTTGCTTCTGGCTCGGAGCACATTCCCACCTCTGGACCATCGTCTCCAGTATCCGCCCAAGCAGCATTTCGGCCGTCATCCCCACTCCCCCCCCCACCCCAATGAAGCATCGCCTGAGGAGCTCCTCGGCCAGGTGGCTTGGAGTCAGGAGGGGAAGAGGAAGGGGTAGAGGTTGGGAGAAGAAGTGGGGGGGGGGGGGAAGAGCTGTTTTTTTTACAGAAATACTGATGAGTTCAGACAAATGTTCAGTTTAAATGTTTTTTATTTAACAAAACTTTGTTGGGCATTGGCTCAGATAGCCACACCATTACGTGCTGGTGATTCCTTAACATCAAAGGGTGTAATGACACTTAACTTCAATCAACTTAAACTTTAACTGTCACCAAGGTGCTGTCCACCATTGATGTATGACCTGCACATCCAGCAGTGTGTCAGCCTTGTAAATAACACGAACATTCTTTCAGGCAAAGCGATCATTGATGAGCTCCTGACGTAAGGCTCTTGCAGCTATCATGCCACCATGAGCCCTTGTGGTCTACAGGGGGGCGCAGGCATGGTTTCAGCGTCAGCCTGATTGTGTAGGTCAATGTCAGCATCCGCCTCCTCATCCTTCACCTCTGGTGAGATGGACTGTCAGACTCATCAGGCAATTCTTGTCCCATCCTAATAGCCAAATTGTGCAGCATGGAGCACATCACCACGAATTGAGTTACCTGCTCAGGGTGGTGTTGGAGGTTGCTTCCTGAGTGGTCCAGGCATCTAAAGTGCTGCTTCAGCACTCCAATGGTTTTCTCCACGATATTGCGAGTTGCTCTGTGGGTCTCATTGTATCGCCTCTCGGCTTCGGTTTGGGTGTCATGCGGGGGGGTCATCAGCCAGGTGGCGAGGCCATATCCTTTGTCACCAAGCATCCAACATACCTCAATAATAATCTCTTTATGGAAGTACAGTCTCCAAAGGCAGGTGGTGTCGAGCAAGACGAGGTAAGACTGCTTCTCCCTGTACTTGCGGGGGGTGTAATGTCTGCTCCTCCTGACATTGGCACGTCTTACATTAGGCATATAACGGGGTGGAGCGTACCTTCGGCGATCTTGAGTCTGCAGCATGTAATTGGTGATCAAGAGAGGGTGAGAAAGGACAGGCCGCATTGCAACAGCTCTCTGTTTTCCACCGATTGGTGACAAACGATGAATGTCCCGACAAAGACACCTATTCAATTCCAGTCGTTAACAGTATGGTCAAGATGTTTGTACAGATGTTCACTTCAACTCCAAAGACCTCCAGAGTACATCTGAACTCCGCCGAGGTTGAAGCACAGCAGCCTTTTAAAGGATGCAACATGTGATGTAGAACATGGTGTCCATAACGCTGTGATTAGTTAGCCCCACTTTTTCTGGGTGTTTTTTTGGGTGAGCGATATTGTGGGCGATATGTGTGTGAGGTGGTGAAAGTGACGCCGGGCGATCTCATGGCCGCTAGTTTCGGTAAATATACTCTTTACGACAAAATATTATTGAATCTCAGCGTTAAATCAGTGCAGAAATTAATGCTGGGTGATATTATGGGCATTGATTTCTTCTCTCAGAGGGTTGTAAATCTATGGGCTGGATTTTCTTTTTAAATCGCCCCCGCCTGATCCTTGCCGGTGTTCCGGCAGTTGCATCTTTTTCAACTGCTGGAATGCCGCTGGTGCGCATTCCTGCGATTGTCGGGTACTCCATGTCGGTGGTGGCGAAGCGGTGCAGGAGTGAATTGGTGCGGGCGGTGTGCAGCAGAGGAGGCCTATCGACTCGGGAATATTCGGCTCCCAAGTTGTGCGCACGCGCGCGCGGCTGTCAAACTTCGCCCCCCCCCCGAGAGGCACCGACGAGAGGCTAGAGACTGCCGGCCTGGGATCGCTGTGAGGTGGGGGTGGGGGGTGGGGGGGGAGGTAGAGAGATCGCTGTCGATGGGGGGGGGGGGGGGGGCCCGACGGACGGGAAGAGAGTGAGATCGCTGTGGGGGTGAGGGGGAGAGAGAGATCGCTGTGTGGGGGCGGGGGGGGGGGAGAGAGAGAGAGATCGCTGTGGGGAGGCGGGGGGGTGGGGGGGAGAGACTGGGGGTGAGAGAGACTGGAGCTGAGAGAGACTGGGGGTGAGAGAGACTGGGGGTGAGAGAGACTTGGGGTGAGAGAGACTTGGGGAGAGAGAAACTTGGGGAGAGAGAGACTGGGGGAGGAGAGACTGGATGGAGGAGACACTGGGGGAGGAGAGACTGGGGGGAAGGAGAGACTGGAGGGAGGAGAGACTGGGGGGGGTGAGAGACTGCGGGGGGGGGGGGGGAGAGACTGGGGAGGGGAGGGGAGAGAGATGGCAGGGTGGCGGTGAAAGAGCCTGGGGGGTGAGAGAGACTGGTGGGGAAAGAGAGACTGGGGGAGTGAGACTAATGTGAGTGAGACTAGTGAGTGAGAGACTAACTGAGTAAATAAGGCTTTATTAGACCATTTATGTTATTGCATAACACTACAAAATACTACAATCCATTTAAAAATACATCAAACTGTGGAGAACTATAAATATTAAACAAACCTGTCAGATCTGTGTCCATACTGCCCTCTTAAGATCCACGTAAGATCCAGTAAGACCTGCTTTTCCAGGACGGTATTAAGGTCATAGAAACATAGAAACATAGAAAATAGGTGCAGGAGTAGGCCATTCGGCCCTTCTAGCCTGCACCGCCATTCAATGAGTTCATGGCTGAACATTCAACTTCAGTACCCCATTCCTGCTTTCTCGCCATACCCCTTGATCCCCCTAGCAGTAAGGACCTCATCTAACTCCTTTTTGAATATATTTAGTGAATTGGCCTCAACAACTTTCTGTGGTAGAGAATTCCACAGGTTCACCACTCTCTGGGTGAAGAAGTTCCTCCGCATCTCGGTCCTAAATGGCTTACCCCTTATCCTTAGACTATGACCCCTGGTTCTGGACTTCCCCAACATTGGGAACATTCTTCCTGCATCTAACCTGTCTAACCCCGTCAGAATTTTATATGTTTCTATGAGGTCCCCTCTCATTCTTCTGAACTCCAGTGAATACAAGCCCAGTTGATCCAGTCTTTCTTGATAGGTCAGTCCCGCCATCCCGGGAATCAGTCTGGTGAACCTTCGCTGCACTCCCTCAATAGCAAGAATGTCCTTCCTCAGGTTAGGAGACCAAAACTGTACACAATACTCCAGGTGTGGCCTCACCAATGCCCTGTACAACTGTAGCAACACCTCCCTGCCCCTGTACTCAAATCCCCTTGCTATGAAGGCCAACATGCCATTTGCTTTCTTAACCGCCTGCTGCAACTGCATGCCAACCTTCAATGGCTGATGTACCATGACACCCAGGTCTCTTTGCACCTCCCCTTTTCCTAATCTGTCACCATTCAGATAATAGTCTGTCTCTCTGTTTTTACCACCAAAGTGGATAACCTCACATTTATCCACATTATACTTCATCTGCCATGCATTTGCCCACTCACCTAACCTATCCAAGTCGCTCTGCAGCCTCACAGCATCCTCCTCGCAGCTCACACTGCCACCCAACTTAGTGTCATCCGCAAATTTGGAGATACTAATTTAATCCCCTCATCTAAATCATTAATGTACAGTGTAAACAGCTGGGGCCCCAGCACAGAACCTTGCGGTACCCCACTAGTCACTGCCTGCCATTCTGAAAAGTACCCATTTACTCCTACTCTTTGCTTCCTGTCTGACAACCAGTTCTCAATCCATGTCAGTACACTACCCCCAATCCCATGTGCTCTAACTTTGCACATCAATCTCTTATGTGGGACCTTGTCGAACGCCTTATGGTGGTAAAGGGATCTTAATGATGAAACTTCCATTTTGGGCGGTATTTGGACGGTAATATATGGCGGACAGTATCGAATACCGCCCGGCGGTAATGACTGTGGAATTTACCACGGGGCGGTATCTCGGCAGAAAATGTGTTTTTTTTGACGAAACTTGTACATCTGAGCGGTAAATGGGCGGTAAATGGGCGATTTGAGAGGAAACTCTAGCCCTATGGAATTCTCTGCCCCAGAGAGCTGTGGAGGCTGGCTCATTGAATATATTTAAGGCAGAGATGGACAGATTTTTGAGCGATAAGGGAATAAAGGTTTATGTGGATCGGGCAGGGAAGTGGAGCTGAGCCCATGATCAGACCAGCCATGATGTTATTACATGGCAGCGCAGTCTTGAGGGGCCAGATGGCCTACTCTTGCTCCTAATTCTTATGTTCTTATAATGCATCAAACCAGCACCAATGTCAAGAAGAAATAACATCTCCAGGTGACCAGATAAGCTGGTGCTGGTTGGTCTTTGTAAGGTTGAACTTGTTTTGTGATTTACACAGAATGTTTTTTACATCATCATAGGCAGTCCCTCGAATCGAGGATGACTTGCTTCCACGTCAAAAAGTTCACAGGTGTTTCAATGATGGACCTAAAATTCCAGGTCCTGAACTAAATCTTGAAGGTTGGAAGATGCCTGTACTTGGATTTTTTTAACGTGTGGTGACCGTTGCACACCAGCCACCACACGGGCTGACAGAGCTAGGTCTTGGTCCAGTGGCAAGGATTAACCAAGACGACTGGAGACCAGCTCTGCTGCACAGAGCCAGTGCGCACACATATCGCAGTGTGGGCTGGCCCGTGCTGCCCCTGGGCCCTCGCCTCTTCTGGGCCCCGAACTCGCGCCTCTCCTGGGCCCCGATCACGTCCCTCTACAGTCCCTTACTGCTCCTTTGCCCCGACCTCACGCTCCTGCTGTACCTGCCCACGCTCCAGTCACCGACCTGGACATTGGTGACGTCCCTTTTCACTGCCATTGCTCTCCTGCTCCAGCACGTGCTGCTCCCTGGAGTGGTATGCTGCCACGCTGCTCCTTCTGCTCCCCGGCCATAGCTGTCCAACTCTTCTCTACCTCAGAGGAAAGAGTGCTAGCACTGAGCATAGGCTGACACTTCAAATAATAAGTGAAGTAAAATTAATTATACAAAATGACCACGAGGAGCAGCAGCCAATGCAGATCAATTCTCGGCTTCTTCAACAGCAAAAGAAATGTAGTGTGGCGAGTAAACAGCTAAATTGACACGGTCAACAGGTTCATTTGATGCACTTGGGGTCTCTCTGACATCAGAAGTCCAACATGATCTTATAGTAGAAGATTATCTTCATGTGGTAACAGTGAAACAGAACGTGCCCTTATACTTGAGGATCTGCTATTGACTTGGATTCTCTGTGCAAAGAAAACAACATACCTTAACATTCAAGTGTTGTTATAGAATAATTTAATTTTCACATCAATGAATGTCATACCCTTCAGTGAATGTCATACCCTTCAGTGATCAAGAGGGCAGTTGATTACTATTACTATTGCGGGTAGGTACAGCTGGGGTGGCGAAGTCGGGACGAAGGAGCGGTGAGAGTTCATAGAGGAACGTGATCGGGGCCCAGGAGGGGCGTGAGTTCGGGGCCCAGAAGAGGCAAAGGCCCAGGGGCAGCACGGGCCCAGCCCACACTGCGATATGTGTGCGCACTAGGTCCGTGCGGCAGAGCTGGTCTCCAGTCGTCCTGGTTAATCCTTCCCACTGGACCAAGACCTAGCTCTGTCAAGCCCGTGTGGTGGCTGGTGTGCAACAGCCACCACGTGTTTAAAAAATCCACGCACAGGCATCTTCCACCCTTCATGATGTAGTTCGGGACCTGGAATATTAGGGACCGGGAACCTTCATTGAAACACCTGTGAACTCATCCCTTTTTGACGTGGAAGCAAGTCAGCCTCAATACGAGGGACCACCTATAAAAAAAGAAAATTGTAAAGCCAATTATCTTGGTGCCAAAAGTCTAGGCATGAAGACTGCTATGGCCACCATAAGAACGTGTTAACAAACTCCATGCATGTTTATCACGGCAGTAAATATTTTACAATGGACACCAAGAAAATAATTTACGAAAATATTGGGGGTGCATCAACTTAATTTAAAAGGAGAGTCTAAAGGGAATACCTACTGTTCAAAGTATATATAATGAATAGATTAAGTAATGTCTTTCCCCTTACAGAAAACTGCCTATTCTGCTTTTTCCCTCCAGAGCAGCTGTGGTGATGTCACTGATGGGAAGCAGCTGCCTGGGTCCTCAGTTGCTTTTAACATTCACTTCTGAAATTTTCATACTTTCTTTACCAGAAAGAAAAATGTCTTTCCGCTTCAACTTTCCGGTGATCTGAGTCAGATTGTTATCACAATTATTCGGGCAATATGTCTCCCTTTCAGGCAGCCTAACATTCAGTTTTAACCTTTATTGATGTAGGAATTTGACTCCCTTTAAGGGGAGTTTGTTGCTTGGGTTCATATATAAATAGGATTCATGCAGAACCAGTTCTCATTCAACACAACTCACCAGAAAATCTTATTAAAGTGAAATATTAGTATGGGAGCAAAGGATCAAAAAAGGATTATGGCCCTGAAATTGCAGAGGCCTCCAAGCACACTCCCATGGTTACTCCATTGGAAAAGTAAAAGGAATGTTGGCCTTTATTGCAAGGGGGATATAGTATAAAAACAGAGAAGTCCTGCTGCAACTGTACAGGGTATTGGTGAGGCCACACCTGGAGTACTGCGTGCAGTTTTGATCTCCGTATTTAAGGAAGGATATACTTGCATTGGAGGCTGTTCAGAGAAGGTTCACTAGAAGTTGATTCCGGAGATGAGGGGGTTGACATATGAAGATAGATTGAGTAGGTTGGGACTATACTCATTGGAGTTCAGAAGAATGAGAGGTGATCTTATCGAAACATATAAGATAATCAGAGGGCTCGACAAGTAGGATGCAGAGAGTATAATTTCCACTCATAGGGGAAACTAAAACTAGGGGGTATAGTCTCAGGATAAGGAGCCGCCCATTTAAAACTGAGATGAGGAGGAATTTCTTCTCTCAGAGGAATGTAAATCTTTGAAATTCTCTGACCCAGAGAGCTGTGGAGGCTGGGTCATTGAATATATTTAAGGCGGTGATAGATTTTTAAGCGACAAAGGAATAAATGGTTATGGGGAGCGGGCAGGGAAGTGGAACTGAGTCCATGATCAGATCAGCCATGATCTTATTAAATGGCGGAGCAGGCTCGAGGAGTCAAATGGCCTACTCCTGCTCCTATTTCTTGTGTTATAGTGTACCAGAAGGGAGGGGTGGGTGGGGAAACGAAATTTGCATTTCCTGCTGCAGAAGTCACAGCAAAATGCATTTTTCTCCAGGATGCCCAACTCTGCCAATGTGGAGTTTGGGGCTTTATTTGCTTTTTCAAATTAAAGTTAATTATTTAAAAAAAATTCAAATTAGAATTAGGAAAGGAACCTTTGTCTATCTGTCCCTTTCTTTCTGGCTGTCTCATATTTGTTAGCAATTAAAATCAGTCTCACAAGGGTAAGTAATTAGCAATTACTTTTTCCAAACAGTCAGGAAGGCACAGATGGGATAAGTAAGAATTTGGATTTATATAGTGCCTTTTATGACCTCAGGACATCCAAAACAACTTCACAGCCAATGAAGTACTTTTGATGTTTAGTCACTGCTGTACAGTCGGGGAAACAAGGCAGCTAATTTGTGCACCACAAGGTTCCACAAAAAACAATGAGATAAATTACAACAATGTTTTTTAATGATGTTTAATGAGGGATATGTCCGGAAATTCCCCTGATCTTCTTCAAATTGTCTCATGGGATTTTTTATGTCCACCGAATAAGGCATACAAGACCTTAGTTTAACAACTCATTCAAAAGACTGGATCTCTGAAAAAGTGCCGTAAGAGATTATGTTCTGAAGTGGTGGATTACGACTTGAGCCCTTGACCTTCTGACTTGCAGACAAACGTGCTATCACTGAGCCAAGTCTGGCATCTTACATTCAGCTGGTGTTTAAAAAGGAAAATTGAGCTAGCATTGGCCAAGAGAAAGATATTCTCTCTCTTACTTTTCCTCATCCAAGTCTCTAACTCTCTCTCTCAGCTTTATACACTCTCTGAAATCTTACAGCGGAAAACAAAAGATACAACAGATGTATAATCAGTAGATTTATAACTGTGCTTAGATAGTTGGGTTGAAGTTGCATCAGGCCTAATTGCAACACATAATTGAATACATTTATAATTTGGACCAGAATATGGCACAGAAGACAAATACATTTTCTGATTTGAATTAAATACTTAGCAATACTAATCCAAATATTTTGAGAATAGCTAATAAGTTTTGCTTTTTAAAATGATATATTATCATCATCATAGGCAGTCTCTCGAAATCGGGGAAGACTTGCTTCCACTCTAAAAGTGAGTTCTCAGGTGTACAGTCCAATTCAGGAATTACAGTCTATGTTACAGGTGGGATAGACAGTGGTTGAAGGAAAGGGCAGATGGGGAGTCTGGTTTTCCACATGCTCCTTCCGCTGTCTGCGTTTGGTATCTGCATGCTCTTGGCGATGAGACTCGAGGTGCTCAGCGCGCTCCAGGATGCTCCTCCTCCACTTAGGGCGGTCTTTGGCCAGGGACTCCCAGCCGTTTGTGGGGATGTTGCACTTTATCAAGGAGGCTTTGAGGGTGTCCTCTGCCCACCTGGGTCTCACTTGCCGTGTAGGAGTTCCAAGTAGACTGCTGGCCAAGAACGGGGAGACACTCATTAAGGACACTGAGGCAGTCAGGGCCCGCTGGCAGTAGCACTTCGAAGATCTCCTTAATCGAGACACGAATGTCCTTGACTCAATCCCGCAGCATGTTACCTGCCACCATCTCAGCAAAACCTCTGCCCTGCACGAGGTAGAAAAGGCCATCCGTCAACAAGAACAACAAGGCATCAGGAGCAGATGGAATCCCCGCCGAGGCACTAAAGTATGGCGGAGAAGCACTATTGGCACGAATGCATGACCTCATCTCTCTTATCTGCATATATATTATACCAATGAAACTACTGTACAATTGCTAGATTGATTTTAAAAAGTTTCTTTTAATCTGTTACATCTCTAACTTTTTCCAGTTCTGATAAAAGCTGAAACATTAACTCTGTTTCTCACTCCACAGATGCTTCCTGACCTGCATTTTCTGTTTTTATTTCAGAGTTCCAGTATCTGCAGTATTTTGATTTTGTACTAATAATATGCAATTGCATTTAACAGACTTTTTTGTAGAACTAACCTAGTGATTGATCTTCAGTTTGCATTTTATTCTCAAATTTTCAGGATTTTGTTATCATACAAATGAAGTATAATGTGGATAAATGTGAGGTTATCCACTTTGGTGGTAAAAACAGAGAGACAGACTATTATCTGAATGGTGACAGATTAGGAAAAGGGGAGGTGCAACGAGACCTGGGTGTCATGGTACATCAGTCATTGAAGGTTGGCATGCAGGTACAGCAGGCGGTTAAGAAAGCAAATGGCATGTTGGCCTTCATAGCGAGGGGATTTGAGTACAGGGGCAGGGAGGTGTTGCTACAGTTGTACAGGGCCTTGGTGAGGCCACACCTGGAGTATTATGTACAGTTTTGGTCTCCTAACTTGAGGAAGGACATTCTTGCTATTGAGGGAGTGCAGCGAAGGTTCACCAGACCGATTCCAGGGATGGCTGGACTGACATATCAAGAAAGACTGGATCAACTGGGCTTGTATTCACTGGAGTTCAGAAGAATGAGAAGGGATCTCATGGAAACGTTTAAAATTCTGATGGGTTTAGACAGGTTAGATGCAGGAAGAATGTTCGCAATGTTGGGGAAGTCCAGCACCAGGGGTCACAGTCTAAGGATAATGGGTAAGCCATTTAGGACCGAGATGAGGAGAAACTTCTTCACCCAGAGAGTGGTGAGCCTGTGGAATTCTCTACCACAGAAAGTTGTTGAGGCCAATTCACTAAATATATTCAAAAAGGAGTTAGATGTAGTCCTTACTACTAGGGGTATCAAGTGGTATGGTGAGAAAGCAGGAATGGGGTACTGAAGTTGCATGTTCAGCCATGAACTCATGGAATGGCGGTGCAGGCTCGAAGGGCCGAATGGCCTACTCCTGCACCTATTTTCTATGTTTCTATGTATGTTTTATCACTGTGCTCCAATCCTTTATCATTTTCAATTCCAATAAAAATCCTTTCCGTTTTATCACTCCATTTTATACTTTCACCATCCACTCTACCTGAAGTTTTTCTTTGTATTCCACAGCTTTGTTTACTACTGTAGACCTACCTTCTTCCTCAGTCTGAGCTTTAAGGGAATTTTCTGCTTCATTGTCTCCTTTTGCTTCTCCCATATCCTTTGGCTTTAATCCTGCATTTACACAAAGGAAGGTGTGTGGAAATTAGCACAAATCCAGCACTCAGAAATATCACCGATAATAACAGAAAATGCTGGAAACACTCAGCAGGTCAAGCAGCATCTGTGGAGAGAGAAACAGTTAACATTTCAGCTTGATGACCTTTCGTCAGAACTGGAAATGTTTGAGATGTAACAGGTTTTAAGCAAGTACAGAGGTGGGGAGAGGGGAGGAACGAACAAAAGGAAAGGTCTGGGATAGGGTGGAAGTTAGGAGAGATTACATGACAAACGGGATACTGGTACAAGGCAAAAGAAGATTGTAATGGGACAACTAAAGGAACAAAAGATGAGTCCAGAGGAGGTGTAAATGGGAACAGCAGAATCATCAACAGCTGCTGTGCGAAAAAATAGGGCATCAGCTATGATCTGAAATTGTTAAACTCAGTGTTTCGTCTGGAAAACTGTTATGTGTCTAATAGGAAGATGAGGTGCTGATCCTTGAGATTATGCTGAAGTCCATTGGAATAGTATAGGAGGCTGAGTACAGAGAGGTCAGACGGGCAGCGGGGAGGGGAATTAAAATGACACCAACCGGAAGCTCGGTGTCACACTTGCGGACTGAATGGAGGTGTTCTGCAAAGCAATTTTCCCAACTGCATTTGGTCTCCCCAGTGTAGAGGAGACTGCATCGTGAGCGGCGAAGGCAGTGCGGGAAATGGAATGGACGTGGTCGAGGTCCTTCCACTTCACCAGCCTCCATATTCAACGGATCATCCGCCACCTCCAACGTGATCCTAACACGGTCCCCTCTCATTATAATTCTTCGCCCCACTCCCAACCTGACCTCTCTTTCCTCGGTCTCCGACACTGTTCCAATGACATTCAATGACAGCTCGACGAACAGCACCTTATTTTTCGATTAGGTACTTTACAGCCTTCCAGACTGACCCTTGAGTTTAACAATTTCAGATCATAACCACTGTCCTAATTTGTTTAGGCAGCAGCAGTTGCTGATGATTTTGCTTTTTCCATTTACACCTCCTCTAGACCCATCTTTTGTTTCTTTACTTGTCCCATTACCATCTCCTTTTGCCTTGTACCACCATCCCTTTTGTCATTTAATCTCTCCTGCCTTCCACTCTATCATAGACCTTCCCTTTTGTTCTTTCCTCCCCTTCCCAAAAGTACTTCATTGGCTGTAAAGTGCTTTGAGACATCCAGTGGTCGTGAATGTCGCTATATAAATGCAAGTCTTTCTTGAATCTATACTTGCTTAAAACCTGTTACATCTCTAACTTTGTCCTGTTCTGATGAAAGATCATCGACCTGAAACATTAACTCTGTTTCTCTCTCCACAGATGCTGCCTGACCCGCTGAGTGTTTCCAGCATTTTCTGTTTTTATTTCAGATATCCAGCATCCGCAGTATTTTGCTTTTGTTGTAGAAATATCACAGATATAAATGATGTAATTCACTGACTACAGTCAAATTCATTTCATAACAATTTATACCAGAAAATGGAAAACAGTTGAATTTGATCATCTGCATTTGTAAAATGAATGAATTAAAATGAAATATCTAAAGGAGCTTGTTAAAGAACGGTCAAACAGGGAGGTATTTTTCTGTTCAGTGTTGCTTCTTTTTATAGAAGAAAATAATAGTCTTACCATAATTTTCTTTGACTTTTTAAAAATTATCAATTTTTTGCCAAGATAAAATCCTCAAAATCGAGTCGCCCTCCCTGCTAGACCACACCATCGATATGAATTTTACTGGACAAGACAGGGAAGATGTGTTGATGTGCACACCTTAATCTGGCTTAGGAGCGACTTTGGAACTGCCCAATCTGCAAATGGAGGATGAAGAGTTTCTACCTTGTAACAAGTTCCCCTGGGATGTGATGCTTTTTTAGCAACTATTGGGCCATTTTGAGGTCTTGGCCCTAACTATGCACAAAGGAGCCACTCTAAGATACAAGTGATGTGCCCTCAAAGAAAGTTACTGGAGCATCCTACCAGGTTGGCAAGTTATGTTTGGCAGTCTCCATGCCAGAAATAAAATTGAATGTTTTAAAAGAAAACCAAAGTACTGAAAGAAAATTCTAAGGAGACTATTGATTTTTTCTATGTGCAGCAGAGCAGGTCTCCAGTTGTCCTGGTTAACCCTTGCCACTGGATAAAGGCCGAGCTCTGTCAAGCCCGTGTGGTGACTGATGTGCAACGGTCACCACATGTTAAAAAAATCCACGTACAGGCATCTTCCACCCCCTCACTTGGCGTTCAGGACTGGAACATCGGGTCCTTCATTGAAACATCTGTGAATTCTTGTGGAAGCAAGTCATCCTCGTTCGAGGGACCGCCTATGATGATGATGATGATGATGATGATGATGATGATAAATATGAGTAATTTAAACTAAAAGTACCCACCCAAGACCTCCCTCCCCCTTTAAGTATATAATGTAGAGTTGCATCAATGTATTCCTTTCCTGAAACTCTCTCATTTAATTAAGTAACAAAACCTTTTCATTCAACAAGATACCTTTGCTACGAATTCCACCTTCAGCTTCCTAATTACTTTTTTCCTGCAGCTTGTCTCCTTACCTGCAGTTATCATCGGTGACTTGCTTTGTTTCCTCAGAATTGCTTTCTTCTCCTGTGCCGGTTGTCTTTGATTCTACATTAATGCAAAGTAAATAACACAGTAAACAGTGTAAACCCCATAGTGTAAACGAGCAGAAACAGCAGCGATAATACTGTTGGACAATATTGAAAGGAAACACATGTATTCAGTTGAACAAAATGTCACTTCTTTGTCATTAATTTTCAGATTGCCTCCTCATTGGAGAATTTTAGAATAATGAGGATCTGATCCTCTGAGAATATTAACTGCCAGAAGAGCTCTCTTGCTGAATTAAATCTACCTTTGACAACTAGTTTTGAGTAGTAGGCTATTAACTTAAATATAACTAACAAGGGGTTAAATTAACAGAACAGCAGAACTGGAAATGTTGTTTAAAATTCAGATTCTTTAAACAATGAAAATTTGTTTAGAGATTTCAGTAATATCCATATCTATTCAGGGGGGTGGGGGACATTTCTATTCACATAGGCCGAGAGTGAAATGTTTGCTAAGGACAAACTCTTGGGAGAGGGGATTGTTCATTTGGTTGACAGGCCTACTGGGGAATTCCTGAACAAGGAAGTAGTAAGAGGGAAAACCCTCTCATTTATTGGAAACACTGAGAAAAAAGGAAAGTGCAATACAGCTGCAGTAATTCGGCGAAGTGGGTCCAGGGAGTAAAATTTGCTCATCTCAAACCCAGAGCGTATCAGAATCAGAAGGCTGAGCAGGGAGAGTGACACTAGCCCGCTAATAGGGAGAGTTTGGTAGATTTTTATTTTTCCTGCTCCCGAATACTGTTCTGCAGTTCTTTAAATCAAGGTGCGATTTGGCTACATCTGTTGCTCTGCACATCTAGTTCACTATCTGTAAAATAACGCAGTTGAACAATTTGTATCTGGCTCATCTCACTAAAATGTTTCCATTTCTTCTTCAGAACTGATATGTCCTTAACATACAGTATAAATGCACACGAGGCCCATACTTGAGAGAAGGTCACTCTGTGACCAGTTACCTTTATTACCAAGACCTCAAGTGATGAAGGTGGGTGGAACTTCCCCTTTTATACCTGAAAGTGCAGGTTAGGAGTGTCTCCCACAAGTTCACCCCCTTGTGGTCAATGTTCTCAAGGTGTACAACGTAGGTCAGCTTATACATGGGTTACACTGATAGTTGAATACATGACATCAACTCCCCCGCCCAAAAGTCTGATTGGGATCACAGGTTAAGTCTCTGGTGGTTTACAATCCCTTGCAGAGCACCCGAGTTGGGGCTCTGGTTGCCCAGCTGAGCACACATGTTGCACCTGCGAACACAAAGTTCCAGGTCTGTATCTATCCTTCGCCACCAAACACGTGACCTGGCAATTGCCTTCATCATGACAATGCCCGGGTGCTCATTGTGAAGTACTCTGATAAATGCCTCTCTGCCCATCTGGGGCATGACTACTCGGTTTCCCCACAATAGGCAATCGGCCTGAATCGAGAGTTCATCCTTGCGCCTATGAAACGGTTTAAATTCCTCAGGACATGCCCCGTACATGGCTGCCCAGTCCCCATTCAGGACATATTTCTTAACTAAAGACAGTAGCGGGTCTTTATTTGTCCAGACTTTTATCTGACGGGCTGTCACAGGTGAGCCTTCGCTTTCGAAGGCTTCAACAGCCATGACCATCTCAGCATCATGCTCAATTGCCCTCTCAGTGGTGGCTAGTGAGAGCCTATTGAATGCATCGGTGCATTTTCAGTGCCCGGTCTGTGCCAAATTATGTAGTCATAGGCGGCTAACGTGAGTGCCCACCTCTGTATGTGGGCCGATGCATTCGCATTTATGGCCTTGTTGTCGGCCAAAAGGGACGTTAGGGGTTTGTGATCTGTCTCCAGATCAAATTTCCTGCTAAACAGGTACTGGTGCATTTTTTTTTACTGCATATACACATGCTAGCGCTTCCTTTTCTACCATCCCGTAGTCCCTTTCTGCCTGGGACAGACTTCTGGAGGCACAAGCTACTGGCTGTAACTGACCATTGGCATTCACATGCTGCAACACACACCCGACCCCATAGGACGACGCATCGCACGTTAACACAAGTTTCTTACACGGGTCATATAACATTAACAGTTTGTTGGAGCATAACAAATTGCGTGCTCTATCAAAAGCCCTTTCCTGGCTGTCCCCCCAGACCCAATCGCAACCTTTGTGTAGGAGCACATGTCATGGCTCTAACAGCGTGCTCAATTTGGGAAGAAAGTTACCAAAATAGTTCAGGAGCCCCAGGAACGAACGCAGCTCCGTTGTGTTATGGGGTCTGGGCGCTCTCTGGATGCTTCTGTTTTGGACGCAGTAGGTCTGATCCCGTCTGCTGCTACCCTCCTCCCCAGGAATTTTACCTCTGGAGCTAAGAAGACGCACTTCGCCTTTTTCAGTCACAGCCCTATCCGGTCCAGTCTGCGTAGCACCTCCTCCAGGTTGTGGAAGTGTTCTTCAGTATCGTGACCCGTGATGAGGATGTTGTCTTGAAAAACCACCATCCTTGGAATCGACTTGAGGAAGATTTCCATATTTCGCTGAAAGATCACGGCGGCCGAACGAATCCCGAACGGACATCTGCTATACTCAAACAACCCCTTGTGTGTCGTGATGGTGGTCAGCTTCTTCGATTCACTAGCCAGCTCCTGGTTCATGTAAGCTGAGGTCAGGTCCAATTTTGAAAAAAGTTTACCACCGGATAGCGTCGCAAAGAGGTCCTCCGCTCTCGGTAGCGGGTACTGGTCTTGGAGTGACACCCGATTGATGGTGGCCTTGTAATCGCCATATATCCTGACCGACCCATCTGCCTTGAGCACTGGCACGATCAGGCTCGCCCAGTCACTGAATTTGACTGCCAAGATATGCCTTCCCTCACAGCAGGCGGTCCAATTCGCATGCTATCTTTTCTCGCATCACGTACGGCACCGCTCTGGCCTTGTGGTGTACTGGCCTCGCGTCCGGGTTTATGTGAATCATTACCTTGGCCCCCATTAAAGTGCCAATTCCGGGTTGAAATAATGAGTCAAATTTCTCCAGGATCTGTGAGCATGATACTTGCTCTACAGAAGAAATTGCATTGACATCGCCCCATTTCCAGTTCATGAAAGCAAGCCAACTCCTCCCCAGTAGTGCGGGACCATCCCCCTGGACAATCCAGAGTGGCAACCTGTTCTCCGAATCTTTGTGGGTCATGACTACCGTGGCGCTGCCTAGCACCGGAATGATCTCCTTTGTACATGTCCGTAGCTGTGAGTCAATCGGCAATAATTTTGGCCTCCTGGCCTTGGATACCCACAACCTTTTGAACTGTTTGATACTCATCAGGGACTGGCTAACCCCCGTGTCTAGCTCCATTAATACTGGGATGCCATTGAGGAGCACTTTCATCATTATCGGTGGTGTCCTGGTATATGAACTGTATATGTGCTCCACATGAACTCGCTGAACTTCAGCTTCCAGCGATTTCCCCCAGTGTTCATTTGGCATCGTCGGGCTTACATCGGGCCCGTCCTCCTCGTACATCAACCTGGCTGCAGGCTTCCTGCACATACGTGCCAAGTGACCGCTGACGTTGCAGTTTCTGCAGGTATATTGCTGATACCTGCAAGCTCTGGCTGGGTGTTTGCCTCCACACCTCCAGCATGAGCTGGAGGCCCCGTTGTTGGAAACAAAAGGTCCATTACCAGTCGATCGTCTCTGACTGTCTCTGTAACTGTCCTTAAGCGCACCATTAACAGGTGTTGATGGCCCCATTACTGGCCGCATGTCCATTGCGATGGCATGAATTGCCATTCAGCTAGCCATTGTCTCTGTTGAATTCCCCCTTTGTGTTCGACTACATGCTGGGACATGTCCGATTGCCCTTGTCTGCCTAGAGAACTGTGTGCCACGTTAACACTGTTGACTCCCTGGTCGTTTGCCGCATTTGAGCCAAGATTTTTGTCATACATCATTCTGGTCTCTTCCTCCCCTGAGATAAATTTTCTGGGCTATCAGAGCCACCACTTCTAAGGTCAAGTCTTTGGTCTCAATCAGTTTCCTGAAAACCCCAGCGTGCCCGATGCCCTCAATAAAAAAGTCTCACAGCATCTCCGCCCTGCATGCATCTGGGAACTTACATAGGCTCGATAGTCGGCAGAGATCTGCCATGAAGTTTGCCCTTCTCACCGTCGGTGCGTGTAAAACCGGTGTCTCGCCATGTGCATGCTGCTCGCCGATTTAAGGTGTTCCCCGATCAACTTACTGAGCTCTTCGAATGTCTTGTCCGCCGGCTTCTCTGGCGCTTGAAGGTCCTTCATCAGGGAGTATGTTCTGGATCCACAAACCGTCAGGAGATGAGCCCTGCGTTTGTCGGCCGAATCCTGTCCCAATCATTCCTTAGTGACAAAACTTTGCTGTCATCTCTCAATAAAGTCGTCCCAATCATCACCAACACAGTACCTATCTTCTGTGCTGCTAGTGGCCATGCTCACATGGTTTAAATCCCACTTTCTCGTCGCCAATGATTTGTCTTACAATACAGTATAAATGCACACAAGCCCCATACTTGAGAGACGGTCACTCTGTGACCAGTTACCTTTATTACCAAGACCTCAAGTGATGAAGGTGGATGGAACTTCCCCTTTTATACCTGAAAGTCCAGGTTAGGAGTGTCTCCCACAAGTTCACCCCCTTGTGGTCAATGTTCTCAAGGTGTACAACTTAGGTCAGCTTATACATGGGTTACACTGATAGTTGAATACATGACAAGAATGATTAGTGAAGTGCACTGAGAGCAGCACAGACTCAAAATCCATTTCAAGTAACAATGTGGCCCTATTGTTATACTCAGGCTATGTGGTCATTTAATATTGGGCAGTACAGGCACAGTCCTGAACAGAAGACACTTGGACTGCTTATCGGAGTGACCAGCATCGCTGCCAAGAGCCAGTTGGCCCGAAACCTCTACTTTGACCTGCTTTGTAGGTTTAACTGCAGGCGGCCAGGATTCCCAGGTGTCCCGGTGACTGCAACGAGAGCAATGCTTCTGGGCCGGACGTAGCAGGAGTGCTTTCTCTCGGCTCCCCAATATCAGCCTCCCCCTCCCTGAGGTCAGGAATCCACCCCCCCATCTGCGCCACCCGCCCCCCGCAGCAGGCGATGGACACTTCCTGGGACTGGAGCACCTTCACCACCCCCGCCACCTCCCCCCCCCCACCCCGCGGGAATTGGACTGCGCCGAGGGATCGCGACTCGGCCCCGGGGTCAGGGAATGGAACCCCCACCTGGGGGAGAAGACCCTCTCCCTCCCCCCTCCTCCGGCCCCCCCCCCACCTCCGGCCTTTCCCCCCACTCCCCCGGCCTCCATTCCCCCCATCCGGCCTCCCCTCCCCCCCTCCATCCACCCCCCTTTTCTCCTCCGGCCTCCCCCCCTTCTCCGGCCTTTCCCCCCTCCTACGGCCTCCTCCTCTCCCCATCTCCTACAGCCTCCCCCCCCTCCTCCGGCCTCCTCCCCCTCCTCCGGCCTCCCCCCCTTTTCCGGCCTTTCCCCCCTCCTACGGCCTCCTCCTCTCCCCATCTCCTACAGCCTCCCCCCCCCTCCTCCCCCTCCTCCGGCCTTCCCCCCTTCTCTGGCCTCCTCACCTCCTCAGGCCTCACCTCGCACCTCCTCAGGCCTTACCTCCTACCTCCTCAGGCCTTACCTCCCACCATGGCTGCTTGAAAAATTTGGAGATAATGGTGACCATGAATCTGTCGGTTTGTTCTTAAAAAAAAACAACTGGTTAACTAATATTCTTTGGGGAATGAAACCTATCTGATTCCACTCCCACACCAATGTGGTTGACCCTTAACTGCGCTCCATCGCGGCCTAGCAGGTTACTCAGTAATACTGAAGGGAAATAATATTTGAAGATATCTATATGCTGGTTCCGTGATTTCCAGCTGCAAGGTTTCTACCATCATGTGTGATCGACAAAATGCAGAAATTACCTGCTGTAACTTTCATTACTGTACTTTTAGTCTAAGCTTCCTCAGGTGTGTCCTGTTTAATTTAAATGTTCAAATCAGTGCCATCACCCTTGGATATGTCAGGACACAGCCAGGGTGTCCTTAGAGATGGAGCACGCGGTGTCCACCGGTACGCTCGCGGCCTTCCGCGAGAGGTGGGCAACGGAGGGACTGGAGTGCATTATTACCCCCGGCAACCAAATTTTAATTTGATCTTATATGGTTTAAAGTTTAATTTGTTTTAAATGCCGGTTTTAGTGTCCCCCTCGCCTTTTATAGGGGCCACTTGTAAAAATTATGATTTTAGTGCCCAAAAAAACAAAAAAAACTGCAAAAAAATACAAAAACCCCCCAAAAAACCCACAAAAAAGGGCCTTGAAAAATGTTTGGAGTGTCCCCTAGATCGGGGGGCACTTGATTTAATGTTTATTTTTGTACACAAAAAGAGTTGTCAGGACACAATGGGGGAGGGGGTCTAAAGTTGTATTTTCAGTTTTTGAATTGACAATACAAATTTTCTTCAGGGTGCCTACCTCAGTTAATGTGCAGTTTTTGGCTTTTTACTCTCAAAATTGAACGTAATTTTTTTTGAAGAAAACAAATTAGAATAAGAGAAGCCATGTTCCGTCTCTATCTATCCATATTTCTCTCTCTCTTTCTGGCTGTCTCATAGGTGTTAGCAATTAAAATTTCTGTCCCACAAGGGTACGTAATTAACAATTACTTTTCCGACTCAACAGGACACAGGTGAGATTAAGAAATAACTTGCATTTACATACTACCTTTAATGACCTCAGGACATCCAAAAGAATTTCCCAGCCAATTAAGTACTTTTGATGTATATACACTGAAGGGAAACAAGGCAGCTAATTTGTGCATAGGAAGGTTCCTCAAACAGCAATAAGATAAATGACTGAATAATTCATTAATGATGTTTGATAAGGGATTAATGTAGGATCTCCCCTAATCCCTCCCCCCCCCCCCCCCCCAGCCAGATCTTTTAGATCCACCAAAGAGGATAGATAGGCCCCTGGTTTGAAGTCTCATTTAAAAGGCTGGGGACCTCTGAGAAAGTGCGAGAAGTGATTATGGGGGTGAAATTGGCCTGCTGTGCACCTCCCATAGTGCCTCCGGGGGGAGCTGGTGCTGCTGCTGCTGCTGCTGTTGTTGTTGCTTCTTCCATACCCTTTGGTTTTGATTTTGATTTTGCATTCATGCAAAGGACGGAGCATTGAAATTAGTGCAAATCCAGTATGAAAGGCAACAGAATGATCACAGATATGGAAGCTATTATTCATTGACTACCATCTAATACATTTCAGAACAATTTATACCACGCAACGGAATACAGTTGAATTTTAAACAGGTTATCTGATTCCATCTGTCATCTGCATTTGTAAAATGTTTAAGGAAGAGGTACTGTTTTGTTCAACGTGTTACCTCTTTTTATAGAAGAAAACAGTAGTCTTACCAGAAATTCCTTGGACATTTTTAAAACCACCAATTATTTTTGCTTGTACAAACACCCACAAATGAAGTCTCGCTCCCTGCAAGGCCACACCAGTGACATGAATTACAAAAATGGAGTAGTGTGGAAACAAAACAGGACAGTGGGGATATGGTGGTGTACACAACTTCAAACAGGCTTAAGAGCTACTTTAGAGCTGCCCAACCTCGGGTAACTTTGCTATAAATGGAGGTTGCAGATTACCTGGCTTGCAACAAGTTCCCCTGGGATCTGATAGATTTTGAACAACTAATGGGACATTTAGAGGTCTTGGCCCTCACTGCTTGCAAATTAACCACAGCAATTGCATAGGCTGTGGCCATATATAACGTTACTGGAACATCACGCCAGGTTGGGAAATTGTACTTGATAGTCTCCATGTAAAAATAAAGTCGTCAGTTTTTAAAAATACAGTACTCGGTGAAATTTCTGATGAGACTATTGTTGCGTTCTACATAAATATGACTAATTTGAACTAATTACCCACCCTAGACTTCCCGTCCTTTTTTATGGTCTACAATGTATAGTTGCATCACTGTATTCCTTTCCTGCCATCTCTTTCACTTAGACAATTAGTTTGGAATAGTACGGGCAGAATTCCACAACTTTTTACTAGAGTGGTATTTCCCCCCCTTTTTTATGGTTAGGTTGGACTTACTCATGAAAGCAGAGTATAAAAATATTTAATAAGTCCCATTTATCTGACAGTATGATTCAGATCACATCATAGAATCATAGAATGATTACAGCACAGAAGGAGGCCATTCGGCCTATCAAGCCCATGCCGCTTTCTGAAAGAGCACTTCAGCTTGTCCCACTCCCCCGCTCTTTCCCCTAGCCCTGCAATTTTTTTCCTTCAGGTACTTATCTAATTCTCTTTTGAAAGCCATGATTGAATCTGCCTCCACCACACTTTCAGGCCGTGCATTCCAGATCGTAACCACTCGCTGTGTAAACAAGATTTTCCTCATGTCGCCTTTGGTTCTTCTGCCAATCACCTTAAATCTGTGTCCTCTGACTCTCGACCCTTCCCCAATGAGATCAGTTTCTCTCTACTCCATCTAGACCCATCATAATCTTGAACACCTCTATCAAATCTCCTCTCAACCATCTCTGCTTGAAGGAGAACAACCCCAGCTTCTCCAGTCTATCCACGTAACTGAAGTCCCTCATCCCTGGAACCATTCTTGTAAATCTTTGCTGCACCCTCTCTCAGGTCCTCATAAAAATTTGCTTGAATGTAAAGTATAATTTAGGCAATGGCAGTTACAGTAACAATAGGCCAGGGGGTGCGAATAGACTACTTTGCCAAAATTCCACATCATTTCAATGCCTCTGAGTAACAGAAAAACATTGGAAGAGAACAAAGCCATCAGGGCCGGTTTCTCCTGTGGTGAAAAGTGTTAGAATGAGGAAACCTTTACAGGATAAGGTTAAATATATATCTTGCTTTATTTCTGACTGCTTCCAGGCAAGGATATTAAAGTGAGGCTATTCATTTAAATATAACTATCAAGGGATTAAATTAACAGAACAGCAGAGCTGGGGAAATATTGCTTAAGATTCTGACAAGGACTCTGAACTAGAGTGCTTTAAACAATTAAAGTTTGTTTAGAGATGTCAGGAATACCCATATTATTCAGGGCGGGAGGGAGGGGGGGACGTTTCTATTCACGCAAGCCTAGAGTGAAATCTTTTGCTGAGGACATGCTCTTGGGAGAGGGGATTGTTGCTTTGGTTGACAGGCCTACTGGTGAATTGCTGAACAAGGAAAAAGTAAGAGGGAAAGCCCTCCCACTTATTGGAAACACTGAGTAAAAGGACATGGCAAGACAGGTGCAGTAATTCGGCCAAGAGTCTAGTGAGTAAAACTTGCTTCTTGGAGCACAGTTGTCAACAGGCGGGGTGATGAGTTCAGCAGCGTTGCACACTGGGCCGTGCAGCGCTGCCGCATTGAAAGGCTCCTTCCCTCCCTTAAAGGGAAGGGCCATCGCTGCAGGCTCTCCAAAATAAAAACAACTTACCTGGACCACGATGGCAGTTGTGATCCTGCGCGTTCAGCCCGACACTCAAGCAGAGTGCCCGGCTGATCGATCGCGGGCAGGAACCAGTGAAAAAAGCTGGAAGAAAAAAAAAAAATGTTTTAAAATTTACCTCGGCGACCTCGCCTTTAAGCATCGTCCCTGAAGGAGCCGGCCGCCCGATGCACGCTTCCTGCAGTTGTCAGTGTTTTCATCCACCGCTGCTGCAGGGGGCGGAAGGCAATTTCGGGTCTGGGGCGCTGCCGGGGTGATGCGCACAGCAATGACGTCACGTTCTCCGGGCGAATGAGATCGGGGTAGTACGCCGCAGAGCCGCCACAAAACTCCCACCTGTCAGCCCCGTGCACCCCAGCATAGTGCCGGGCTGATCGACCGTGGCTGAATCGAAATCAGGAGGAGGAATAGCAGTCGGGAGAAGACCAGCATCGCGAGAGCGGGGTGGGCGCGGGAGTACAAAGGGTGGCGGCAGTCTGGAGCAGCGGCAGTCGAGAGGACGCCAGCTGCAGCAGGGGCAGAAAGTTAAAAAAAAAATCGAAATCGAAGTGTGACGTCAAAGCCAAGCAGGTAAGTGTTTGGCTGATGGATTAGTGAGTATTTTGTCTTTCTCTTTTTTTCTTTTCTTTAAGAAACCTTTAGCAATGTTGTAGGTTAGGAACTCCAGTTAATTAAATTGGTTGTTTGCTGAGTAGCGGCTGGGTGTGTTTTGCTAAGGTTTAGAACTTAGAGGTTTTACTTGATAGTTGCGACTGTAACTAGAGGGCTGGCAGGGCAGCTCTGTCCCGTGGATTGCACATCCTGTGGCATGTGGGAAATCCTGGATGCTTCGCGCAGCCGGGACGACCACGTGTGCAGGAGGTGTCTCCAGCTGCACCAACTTGAGCTCCGTGTTCTGGAGCTTGAGCGGCGGCTGGAGTCACTGCGGTGCATCCGCGATACTGAGAGCTACGTGGATAGAGGTGGTCACCCCGCAGCTTAAGAGTGTGCAGGCAGATAGGGAGTGGGTGACCGCCAGAGAGAAGAGGAGGACTAAGCAGGTAGTGCAGGAGTCCCCTGAGTTCACCTTGCTCTCCAAACGCTACTCTGTTCTGAGTACCGGTGGGGGGGATGGTGGCTCTGGGAACTGCAGCCAGAGCCAAGTCCACGGCATCACAGGTGTTTCAGCTGCATAGGGGTGGGGTGGGAGGAGGAAGAAGAATGGAAGAGCTATAGTGGTAGGGGATTCGATAGTCAGGGGAGCAGACAGGCGCTTCTGTGGCCGCAGACGTGACTCCAGGATGGTATGTTGCCTTCCTGGTGCCAGGGTCAAGGATGCCACTGAGCAGCTGCAGGGCAATCTGGGGGGAGAGGGTGAACAGCCAGAGGTCGTGGTCCACATCGATACCAATGACATAGGTAGGAAGAGGGATGAGGTCCTGTAAGGCAGAGTTGAGGAAGCTAGGAGAGAGATTAAAAAGCAGGACCTCAAAGGTAGTAATCTCCAGATTACTCCCAGTGCCACGAGATAGTGAGTACAGAAATAGGAGGATAGAGCAGATGAATACATGGCTGGAGAGATGGTGCAGGCGGGAGGGCTTTAGTTTCCTGAGGCATTGGATCCACTTCTGGGGGAGGTGGGTCCTGTACAAGGCAGACGGGTTGCACCTCAACAGAGCCAGGACCAATATCCTCGCGGGCAAGGGTTTGCTCGTGCTGTTGGGGAGGGTTTAAACCAGCTTGGCAGAGGAATGGGAACCTGAAAATAGATTCAGTAGGGAGGGACGCAAAGCTGGAACTAGAAAGCAAAAATAAAGAAAGTGAGTTTGAAGGAGAGAGGAAACGAGCAGGAAAAAAGGGTAAAAAAGCAAATTTAAAGGCACTATGTCTAAATGCACGTTGCATTTGTAACAAAATAAATGAGTTGATGGCACAAATTGAGACAAATGGCTATGATCTGATAGCCATCACAGAGATGTGGTTGCAAGGTGACCAGGACTGTGGATTAAATATTCAGGGGTATTTGACAATCTGGAAGGACAGACAGAAAGGAAAAGGTGGTGGGGTAGCTCTATTGATGAAGGGTGGAATCACTGCAATAGTGAGAAACGATATTGGCTCAAATGATTAGGATGTTGAAACAGTTTGGGTGGAGATAAGGAATAATAAAGGGAAAAAGTCACTGGTGGGTGTAGTCTATAGGCCCCCGAACAGTAGCATAAACCAGGAAATAGTGGGGGCTTGTAAAAAGAGAACAGCAATAATCATGGGTGATTTTAACCTCCATATTGATTGGACGAATCAAGTTGGTCAGGGTAGCCTTGAGGAAGAGTTCATAGACTGCATAAGGGATGGGTTCTTGAGCAATATTTAACGGAGCCAACCAGGGGGCAGGCTATCTTAGATCTGGTCCTGTGTAATGAGACAGGATTAATAAACAATCTCCTAATAAAGGATCTCCTTGGAATGAGTGATCACAGCATGATTGAATTTCAAATTCAGATGGAGGGTGAGAAAGTTGGATCTCTAACCAGAATACTAAGCCTAAATAAAGGAGACTATGAAAGTATGAGGGCTGAGTTAACTAAAGTGGACTGGGAAAATAGATTAAAGTGTAGGACAGTTGATGAACAGTGTACATTTAAGGAGATATTTCACAACTCTCAAGAAAAATATATTCCAGTGAGGAGGAAAGGGTGTAAGAGAAAAGATAGCCATCCGTGGCTAACTAAAGAAATAAACGACAGTATCCAATTAAAAACAAGTGCATACAAAGTGGCCAAAACTAGTGGGAGGACAGAAGATTGGGAAGAATTTAAAAGCCAACAAAGAAGGACTAAAAAATGATTAAGAAAGGGAAGATAGACTATGAAAGTAAACTCGCACAAAATATAAAAACAGATAGCAAGAGTTTCTATAAGTGTATAAAAAGGAAAAGAGTGGCTGGAGTAAATATTGGCCCCTTGGAGGACCAGACCAGTGAATTAGTATTGGGAAAAAAGAGATGGCAGAAACTCTGAAGAAATATTTTGTATCAGTCTTTACGGTAGATGACACTACTAATATTCCAGCAGTGGATAGTCAAAGGGCTATGGCGGGGAGGAACTTACACAATCACAATCACTAAGGAGGTGGTACTCAGTAAGATAATGGGACTAAAGGCGGATCAATCCCCTGGACCTGATGGCTTGCATCCTCGGGTCTTAAGAGAAGTAGCGGCAAGGATAGTGGATGCATTGGTTGTAATTTACCAAAATTCCCTGGATTCTGGGTCCCAGCAGATTGGAAAACTGCAAATATAACGGCCCTATTTAAAAAAGGAGGCAGACAAAAAGCAGGAAACTATAGACCAGTTAGCCTAACATCTGTGGTTAGGAAAATGTTGGAGTCCACTAGTAAAGAAGCAGTAGCAGCACATTTGGAAAAGCAAAATTCGGTCAGGCAAAGCCAGCATGGATTTATGAAGGGGAAGTCATGTTTGGCAAATTTGCTGGAATTCTTTGAGCAGGATGGATAAAGGGGAACCACTGGATGTATTGCATTTGGACTTCCAGAAGGCATTTGACAAGATGCCACATAAAAGGTTACTGCACAAGATAAAAGATCACGGGGTTGGGGTTAATATATTAGCATGGATAGAGGATTGGCCAACTAACAGAAAACAGTGAGTAGGGATAAATGGTTCATTCTTGCGTTGGCAATCAGTAAACAGTGGGGTGCGGCATGAATCAGTGCTGGGACCCCAACTATTTACAATCTATATTAATGACTTGGAGGAAGGGACTGAGTGTAACGTAGCCAAGTTTGCTGATGATACAAATATGGGAGGAAAAGCAATGTGTGAGGAGAACACACAAAATCTGAAAAAGGACATAGGCAGGCTAAGTGAGTGGGCAACAATTTGGCAGATGGAGTATAATGTTGGAAAGTGTAAGGTCATGCACTTTGGCAGAAAAAAATCAAAGAGCAAGTTATTATTTAAATGGAGAAAGATTGCAAAGTGCTGCAGTACAGCGGGACCTGGGTGTACTTGTCCATGAAACACAAAAGGTTAGTATGCAGGTACAGCAAGTGATCAGGAAGGCCAATGGAATCTTGGCCTTTATTGCAAAGCAGATGGAGTATAAAAGCAGGGAAGTCTTGCTACAGCTATATAAGGTATTGGTGAGGCCACACCTGGAATACTGCATACAGTTTTGGTTTCCAAATTTATGAAAGGATATGCTTGCTTTGGAGGCAGTTCAGAGAAGGTTCACAAGGTTAATTCGAGAGATGAGGAGCTTGACTTATGAGGAAAGATTGAGTAGGTTGGTCCACTACTCATTGGAATTCAGAAGAATGAGAGGTGATCTTATTGAAATGTATAAGATTATGAGGGGGCTTGACACGATGGATGTAGAGAGGATGTTTCCACTGATGGGGATGTTGAGTTCTTAACACAGATGAGACTGCACACAGGGAGGTTAAAGTAACAGTGACCTCAGTCTTTATTAAGACACTCCAAAGTGAGGAACAGGCATTAGGGGCCGGCTTATATACAGTTCTCCCAAGGGATGCTGGGATCCCCTGGTGGCGGAACATGGGAGTGCATGCTTTACAGATACACAACATCACTCCCCCGCAAAGTCAAAGTGAAAATTATTTACAAGGTGAGGCGGTCGGGAGCCTTTCTTTCCGTGGTGGATTGCCTCGGTACAAATGTCTGTTCTGGTGTGTTGGCTGTGCCCTCGCTGGGCTGGCATGTTGTTGGCCCTGCAGGGCTGCTGGGTGAGCCTAGCCTTGCTGGACTGTTGGGCGTGATGGGTTCAATTTCCTGATCCGGGGTGGTGTCTTTTTTGGTATACATTACACGGAATGGGTGACGGTACATTTACATTTTTTTTTCTTTTCAACGTGCATTACGAAACAGACCTTACATTGTACATGGCACAACATAGGTGTTGACAGATCATGGTGCTCCATGTACACGAAAAAGAAGTTGCATGTACAGCCCGAGGGGAGTTTTGTACTGATTCCATCCCCTGGGTTTACCGTGGCAGAAGGGCTTTAAACTGTGGCCCTTCCCCACCGTGCCTTTGCGGCGACTGCACCAATTTTAAGTGCGTCCCTCAGCACGTAATCCTGGATCTTGGATTGCGCCAGGCGCCAGTGTTCCGGGGTGGTGTCGTTGATCCTTTGGGTATGTGTTGTGGGATTGAAAAAGGTGATGTCTGTTGTGGGTTGTTCAGGGCAGTCTGTGAACCGCAGCCTCGTTTGGTCCAGTTGGTTTCTGCAAATTTGTCCATTGTCTAGTTTGACTACAAACACCCTATTCCCTTCTTTAGCTATCACCGTGCCCGCGATCCACTTGGGACCATGTCCATAGGTTAGCACATACACAGGGTCATTCAGATCAATTTCCCGTGACACAGTGGCGCGAACATCGTTTACATTTTGTTGCTGCCGCCTGCTCTCTACCTGATCATGCAAGTTGGGGTGAACCAGCGAGAGTCTGGTTTTAAGTGTCCCTTTCATGAGTAGCTCAGCCGGGGGCACCCCTGTGAGTGAGTGGGGTCTCGTGCAGTAGCTGAGCAGTACTCGGGACAGGTGGGTTTCGAGTGAGCCTTCTGTGACTCGTTTAAGGCTCTGTTTGATTGTTTGTACTGCCCACTCTGCCTGCCCATTGGAGGCTGGTTTAAACGGGGCCGAGGTGACATGTTTGATCCCATTGCGGGTCATAAATTCTTTAAATTCGGCACTGGTGAAACATGGCCCGTTGTCACTGACCAGTATGTCAGGTAGGCCGTGGGTGGCAAACATGGCCCTCAGGCTTTCAGTGGTGGCGGTGGCGGTGCTTCCCGACATTATTTCACATTCAATCCATTTTGGAAAAGCATCCACCACCACCAGGAAAATTTTATCGAGAAACGGGCCCGCATAGTTGACATGGATCCTCGACCATGGTCTGGAGGGCCAGGACCACAAACTTAGTGGTGCCTCGCTGGGCGCGTTGCTCAACTGAGCACACACGCGGCATTGCCGTACACAGGACTCTAAGTCAGAGTCGATACCGGGCCACCACACGTGGGATCTCGCTATTGCTTTCATCATTACTATACCCGGGTGTGCGCTGTGGAGATCTGAGATGAACGTCTCCCTGCCCTTTTTGGGTAGCACTACGCGGTTACCCCACAACAGGCAGTCTGCCTGAATGGACAGCTCGTCCGTTTGCCTCTGATTAGCTTTTGCATTTCAACGGGGATGCTGGCCTAGCTCCCATGCAGTACACAGTTTTTTTACTAGGGACAGCAGAGGATCTTGGCTGGTCCAAGTCCTAATCTGGCGGGCCGTGACAGATGGTTTATCATTTTCAAATGCTTCCATGACCATCAACAAGTCTGCGGGCTGTGCCACCATCAACAAGTTTGCAGGCTGCGTCATTTCCACCCCCGTGGTAGGCAATGGTAGACGACTGAGAGCATCCGCACAGTTTTCGGTGCCTGGCCTGTGGCAGATGGTATAGTTATATGCTGATAGCGCGAGTGCCCACCTTTGTATGCATTAGTATTTATCCCCTTGTTTTCAGCGACAGAGATATGAGGGACTTTGGATCGGTTTCCAGCTCAAATTTGAGGCCAAACAGGTACTGATGCATTTTCTTTACCCCGAACAGACACGCTAATGCCTCTTTCTCAATCATGCTGTAGGCTCTCTTGGCCTTAGACAAGCTCCTGGAGGCATAGGCAACAGCTTGCAACTTCCCCGAAATGTTAGCTTGTTGTAATACACACACGACTCCGTACGACGACGCATCACATGCTAGCACAAGACTTTTACACGGGTTATACAATATAAGCAGTTTGTTGGAGCATAAAATGTTTCTGGCTTTCTCAAAAGCAATTAATTGCTTTTTTCCCCATACCCAGTTCTCACCTTTACGCAATAACACATGTAGGGGCTCTAAGAGGGGGCTTAAATAGTTGAGGAGTCCCAGGAACGACCGCAGCTCCGTGACATTCTGTGGCCTGGGAGCGTTCCTGGTAACCTCTGTCTTGGCGTCTGTGGGCCGAATGCCATCTGCCGCGATCTTTCTCCCCAAAAACTCCACTTCTGTTGCCATGAAGATGCATTTCAACCTCTTCAGCCGCAGCCCTACACGATCCAGTCGCTGGAGGACCTCCTCCAGGTTTTGTAGGTGCTCGACGGTGTCCTAACCCGTGACCAATATGTCGTCCTGAAAAACCACCGTGCGTGGTACTGACTTGAGTAGGCTCTCCATGTTTCTCTGGAAGATCGCTGCAACCGATTGAATTCCAAATGGGCATCTGTTGTAGATGAACAATCCCTTGTGCCTATTGATGCAGGTGAGGCCCTTCGAAAACTCCTCCAGCTCCTGCGTCATGTAGGCTGAAGTCAGGTTGAGCTTGGTGAATGTCTTGCCTCTTGCCAGTGTCGCAAATAGGTCGTCTGCCTTAGGTAGCGGGTATTGGTCCTGTAGCGAGAAACGATTAATAGTTACTTTATAATCACTGCAAATCCTGACCGTGCCATCACTTTTGAGTACTAGAACAATCGGGCTGGCCCACTCGCTGAATTCCACTGGGGAGATGATGCTCGCATTGCAGCCTGTCCAGCTCGATTTCCACTCTCTCCCTCATCATGAGAGGTACCGCTCGCACCTTGTGGTGAATGGGTCGTGCCTCAGGGACCAAATGGATCCGCACCTTTGCCCCGGAAAAGTTTCCAATGCCTCGCTCAAAAAGGGAAGGAAATTTGTTAAGAACCTGGGTACATGAGGCCTCATCGACATGTGATAGCGCTCGGATGTCATCCCAGTTCCAGCGGATTTTGCCCCGCCAGCTCCTTCCAAGCAGTGTGGGGCCATTGCCCGGAACAATTCAGAGTGGCAGTTCATGCACCGTGCCCTCGTAGGTGACCTTGATCATGGCGCCGCCCAGGACAGTGATGAGGTCTTTCTCAGTACGTTCTCAGTTTCGTGCGAATAGGGCTCAGGACTGGTCTGAGTGCCTTGTTGCACCACAGTCTCTCAAACATCTTTTACTCATGATGGATTGGCTAGCGCCAGTGTCCAATTCCATGGCTATGGGTAAGCCATTCAATTTTACATTTAGCATTATAAGTGGACATTTCGTCGCAAATGTGTGCACTCCGTGTACTTCAGCATTTGCCTCCTCTCTCTGAGGCTCGAAATTGCTTTGATCCACCATGGACCGGTCTTCCTCTGCCACGTGGTGGTTAGCAGGTTTTGCAGAGCTTGCAGCTCATTTGCAAGCTCATTGGAGATGCCCCATTGTTCCACAGCTCTTGCAAACATATCCTTTGAATCTGCATGAACAGGCTGAATGGAAGCCTCCACAACGCCAACAAGGTGTGAATTGCCTTGCATTCATCCTTTGTTGCGGCTCTGAGTCATCTGGGTCACCTGAGGCCTGCTGGCAGTTGCAGATTCTGCCCTGTACATTTCTGCTTGCAAACACAGTTCCAGTTAATTTATGAACATTGCTAGCACTTGTGTGCTGAGAGATCTGTTTGGTGATATCACTGGTGGACATAAATGCATGTGCTATCGCAATGGCCTTACTGAGGGTCGGTGTCTCTACAGTCAAAAGTTTTCGTAGGATGGTCTCGTGCCCAATGCTCAGTACAAAAAAGTCTCTGAGCATCTGCTTCAGGTAGCCATCAAACTCACATTGTCCTGCAAGTCACCTTAGCTCGGTGACGTAGCTCGCCACTTCCTGACCTTCAGATCGCTGGCACGTGTAGAACCGATACCTTGCCATCAGTACGCTCTCCCTTGGGTTAAGATGCTCCCGAACCAATGTACACAGCTCCTCATACGACTTATCTGTGGTTTTCCCCGGAGCCAGAAGATTCTCCATGAGGCTGTAGGTCGGTGCCCCACAGATTGTGAGGAGGACCACTCTCCTTTTTGTAGCGCTTCCTTCTCCGTCCAGCTCGTTGGGTACAAAGTACTGGTCTAGCCGTTCGACATAGCTTCCCAGTTCTCACCCTCTGAGAACTTCTCCAGGATACCCACAGTTTGCTGCATCTTTTCCTTGGATTCGTGTACTCGTCGCCAGTTGTTGTGTTCCTAACACAGATGAGACTGTACACAGAGAGGTTAAAGTAACCGTGACCTCAGTCTTTATTAAGACACTCCAGAGTGAGTAACAGGCCTTATGGGACGGCTTATATACAGTTCTCCCAAGGGATGCTGGGATCCCTTGGGACTTCAGAAGATGCCCTCCCTGGTGGCGGAACATTGGAGTGCATGCTTTACAGATACACAACAGGGGAGATTAGAACTAGAGGGCACGATCTTAGAATAAGGGTCCGCCTATTTAAAGCAGTGATGAGGAGAAATTTCTTCTCTCAGAGGCTTGTAAATCTGTGGAATTCACTGCCTCAGAGAGCTGTGGAAGCTGGGACATTGAATAAATTTAAGACAGAAGTAGGCAGTTTCTTAAACGATAAGGGGATAAGGGGTTATCAGAAGCGGGCGGGGAAGTGGAGCTGAGTCCATGATCAGATCAGCCGTGATCTTATTGAATGGCGGAGCAGGCTCGAGGGGTCATATGGCCTACTCCTGTTCCTATTTCTTATGTTCTTATGTAACATAGACGGAGGGTGTTACATCTTTAGATGCTCTAATAATGACTCCACAAGGCAATGTGTTGTGCTTGAACTGTAGTGACCTTAGTCTTTTATTGATAACTCCAGAGTGAGAGTCACACCTGATGGCCTGTCTTTGATACGAGGCCAGGCACACCTGTACAGTCTCCCACTGCAGTGCCCTCTAGTGGCACACCTTATAACAGTACAAGCAGCAACCATGTCGGATACATGACATCACTCTCCCCCAAGCCTTTAGTGCAAATTGCCTCTGCATTGACTGTGCTCTGGGCTTAGCTCCATCTGGTTGACCCTTGGCGGGTCGTTTCTATCTTGGTTGAGTAGGTGATGTTTCGTTGGCAGCAGTGTGCTGGTGGTTTCTGTTTGTGTGTCCATGACCACTCCATTCTCTCTCCCCCACATATAGATTATGCCGGTGGCTCATTACATTCATATACATTCAAATCCAGAAAAAAAAATTGCATTTACATCATTATATTTGTGGTACAGTAATGACGCAAGTACATTCGACTGGTGAGATGCATTCTTGGTACGTACTAGGAATCAGTACAGGTGTCAGCACTGGTGCATGAGGACAAGCTAGCCCCAGAACTGCTGGATGGTGTTCAAGTAGTCTGGTGGCGGCGCGGTGCCCAGTGCTGGCAGTGGGAACCCAGTTGGCTGAAGTTGCCTACTCCCGGGGCTTTTGCCATTGCTGCTAGCGTCGGGCAGGTTCACAGATGCCTGTGGACTCCCTATCCTTTCCTTGCCCCACGGGTCGCTGTTGCTCCCTGAGGAGCAGTCATTTAGCAGTGCACAGGGAACTGCTGACTTGCTTGCCTGTGCGTTATTTGGTTTGGGATCCTTGCTGGTCCCAGTCCCATTTGGAAGAACTGTTGTGGGTGACCCTTCGTTCCCGGGTATGGCTTGTTGGTGATAGGATCTGGGGGCTGCGCCTTAGCACAGTTTGCACTTTCAGGTTCCTGACAGTTGGTGCCATCGGGTGTCTGAGAACTGGAGCCGATCAGGGGCAGGGTATCGATACCGGTGCCGTTGCCCTCCTGAGATCGCTTGCTCTGCAGCTTGTATGTATTGGCTGCTTGTGGTCACAGTCCATGGTGCATGACTCTGGTCCCAGGGATGCAGGCTACTGCATTGGGTAGCTCACTGGACCTGTGTGCTCCCGATGGGTGTCTGCCCACTGCATTGACAGAATGTAGTTGAAATCGTACATCGCACAACGTTTCATTACTCATTGTAAATAACCTGTAGCTCCGACCGCGATCGCGCAACTTTTCTTTGCTTATTGCATGAACACAACTCTGATCATCAGTTACACATTTTACATCTAACTCACAGTTGCTATTACATTGAGACTTTTCTTTGTTATTGCATGTACACAACTTGATCATCAATTGCACATTTTACATCTAACTCACAGTTGCTCTTACATTGATTGAAAATGTGAAACTGTCCCTTTAAGTGTGGTGGGTTGCAGGCCTCCTTTAAGAGAGCTTTGCTATCTTTGCCCCAATCTTCTTCGCTCGGTACCTTGTGTTGCTCCATCAGCGCTGCACCTCGTGGTCTGGCCTCCGCCATCTTTTCCTTCAGCACATCACCTCGCGGTTTGGGCGCCATCTTTCCTCCATCCACGATGTCGACTGTGGTGATCCCCTTCTCCCCAGGTTCTGCCACCGAAGCTGGGAAGTCGCCTTTGGATCCGATTTTCTTCCTCTGGAGTCCTGCCACTGGAGCCTGGAAGGTGCGTTCGGGTCGTCTCAGCTGGATCATCTCCACGTGCTGAGCGGTCTGTGCCTTGCGTGCTGTGCTAGTCTGCTCTCTGGTGCCAGGTCCACCCTCAAGTGAGGGCTTGCTTTGCCTCTGAGCGTGGAGGCCGTTGATCGTTGGAGGGGTGAAGTCTTCCCACCTCCAATAGATCTTTTCCATCTACCTTCTTCCGAGTAGCGTTGGTCCATCACCTGCAACAATCCACAGAAGTAATGTGCACCACGCCATCATGGAGTACCTTTACATCCGCACTACCAACGACTGGGATAAGTTAATTGGTGTAAGTGCGCAGCTTTGTCTGAACCGGGACCAACTTGGGTCGTTCAGCCTGATTGTATAGGGCCTTGGTGAGGCCACACCTGGAGTATTGTGTACAGTTTTGGTCTCCTAACTTGAGGAAGGACATTCTTGCTATTGAGGGAGTGCAGCGAAGGTTCACCAGACTGATTTCCAGGATGGCGGGACTGACCTATCAAGAAAGACTGGATCAACTGGGCTTGTATTCACTGGAGTTCAGAAGAATGAGAGGGGACCTCATAGAAACGTTTAAAATTCTGACGGGTTTAGACAGGTTAGATGCAGGAAGAATGTTCCCAATGTTGGGGAAGTCCAGAACCAGGGGTCACAGTCTAAGGATAAGGGGTAAGCCATTTAGGACCGAGATGAGGAGAAACTTCTTCACCCAGAGAGTGGTGAACCTGTGGAATTCTCTACCACAGAAAGCTGTTGAGGCCAATTCACTAAATATATTCAAAAAGGAGTTCGATGAAGTCCTTACTACTAGGGGGATCAAGGGATATGGCGAGAAAGCAGGAATGGGGTACTGAAGTTGCATGTTCAGCCATGAACTCATTGAATGGCGGTGCAGGCTCGAAGGGCCGAATGGCCTACTCCTGCACCTATTTTCTATGTTTCTATGTTCCTATGTCCCATCGCCTCTCAAAGGCTTCTTGATTCATTACTGACTGGCTCGCTCCTGTGTCCAATTGCATGAAGACTGGAATGCCATTCATCTCGACTTCTATCCACAACAGGGAACACTCGGTGGTGCAGGTAAACATGCCATATACCGCATCATGGGGCTGAGCTGCCTCTCTGACTATCGCTTCATAATCTGCGCTGGATTCATGGCCATCTGCAGACTCTTCATCAACACAGTGAGTCATATTTCTTTTACACATTCGCTGGAGGTGGCCTTTTGTGCTGCAACCTTTACATACATAGTCTTAAAGCGGCACTGGAGAGCCCTGTGATTCCCTCCACAACGCCAGCATGGAGCTACTCGGTTAGCCCCCCTCGGCAGACTCTGAGTTAAGGGACTCGGGGGCTTGTTTTCTCTTCCCTGAGAAGGTTCATGTTCTACAGTCCAGCCTCTAAAAGGCGCCACTTTGTGCACAGTACTTGCCTGGAGCCGCAGGTTAAGGTCATGAATGCCTGGCTCACGGAGATGGCCTTCTGTAGTGTGATTATGGTATCCGCAGACAGTAGCTTATGAAGAAGGCCCTCATGGCCGATTCCAATGACAAAGATATCCCGCAGCGCTTCGATGAGGTGGTTGCTGAAATCACACAGTGCCTCCAGCCTCCTGAGGTCTGCAGCATTTTTTGCGATTTCCTGCCTTCGGCCGTTGGTGGGTGTAAAACTGGTGTCTGGCTGTGAGGATGTTCTCTTTGGGTTTGAGTTGTTCTTGGACCAACGTTACAAGCTCCTTGTACGTCTTGGTTGTTGTCTTCGCTGGTGTCAGCAAGTCCCTGACGAGGCCATAGACAGTGGGCCCACAACTGGTTAGCAGGGTAGCCCTACGCTTATCGGCCAGTGTCACCTGCCAGGTTGTTTGCTGTGAAGAAGTGGTTGAGCCTCTCCACAAAGGCATCCCAATCATCACCATCGGCGAACTGCTGCAATGTGCCAAGGTTAGCCATTTTCGCGTGAAGGTCCGTAATCTCGTCACCAATTGTTATGTCCTTAGATGCTCTGATAATGACTCCATGAGGCAATGTGTTGTACTTGAACTGTAATGACATTAGTCCTTTATTGATAACTCGAGAGTGAGAGTCATACCTGGTGGCCTGCCTTTTATACTAGGCCAGGCACACCTGTATAGGTAACCTGCAAGTCTCCCACTGTGGTGCCCTCTGGTGGCACACCTTGTAACAGTACAAGCAGTAACCATGTAGGATACATGACATCGGGAGAGTCTGTAGGTTTGCCGATGAACCTCTTCAGGCATTGGTCTCTGCGGTGGAGAGGAGGCGGGCAGTGCTATGCCTGTAAATGGACAGGAGGCCCTCGCCAGGACTGTGTGGAGTGAGATTGCAGAGCCACCCAAACTCTTGACTGCTGCCATCATGGCTGGGTTGCCCACCGGTGACCGAGGCTTGCAGGGTTTTGCAGCAGGCCAGCAATTTGTGCTGCAACACATTGCTGGGAGCACTGAGGCGCTGTCCCGGGGCAGTGACAGTGGGTCAATGGAGCATGACCCTGCTATCTTCTCTCAGGATGACAATGTACCTTTTCCCACCACTGCCATTCCTCCATTGCCCTTGCCGCTGCCTATCAGCCAGATGACCCAGACTGCTGCCGCCCATGCCGAGGTGGTGCAGTCTACAACAGGGCCTTTTAGGTCCGGAGCTGCTCGAGGTCGTTCTGCAAGATCATCGACAATCTCCCTCACTGAAAGTCAGCAGCCTCCCACCATCCATGCTGCAGCCATTGGGGGAATACCTTGTCGGAACATTCGAATAGGAAAAGCCACACAAATGACAGACACTAAGGGGTGGACTTTCGCCTTCATTTTCAGCGGTTTTTTTTGCGATATAGCCGTTTTTTGCTGAGGAACTGCCCGGCAAAGGTTTCCCCATTATTTCTGAAAGACTTCCACACACATTTCGAAAAGACCGTTGGGGAGCAAACCGTCCACTTGCATCTGCGTGCACCGCCGAGAAAACCGCCAGGATCGAAGTTTGGCCTCAACGGGGGCCCATACACACCGCCGAGGAAACCGCCCACGAGAAGCTGCCTGAAACATGGCAGTAGGTGAGTACCCTGCAAAGAAAGGTAAGTTAAAGGTTTTTTATTATTATTTTTAAAATTCTAAACTGGCGATTACCTTAAAAACTGGCTTGAGAATGTTTCCTAACTTTTTTTTTCAAGTGAAAAAATATTTTCTGCGTTTTCCCCCCTCCTTCGACCCAACCGCAGCCTCGGATTAAATTTTAAATACTTACCGTCCATTCCGGTAAGAACCACCCGTCTTCCCTAGTTTCAGCTTTAACCGCCGAGGAACTGCCGAGAATCTTGGTGCAAGATCCATTTTCTCGCCGGGCGATATTTCTTACCTTTATTATGGAAATTTTCACCAGCGATAGTTGCAGAGCCTTAGCGGTGTTTCTGGGCAGCAATCGGGCGGTGAGGGGCATTAGGGAAATTCTAGCCCTAAGGGATTGAATCAGGGAGGTTAATTAATAGTATAATTGTAAATGTGCTATTGTGATTATTGATACATTTATTAATTATGTTTGGAATATTATGTGGGGTGTCTCACTTCAGTTTCGTACCCAGGTGAGCGATGTGATATTCCATGACACATAGGGATGATATGATGGGGATGTGATGTGCAACAGGGAACTGGGCTTTCATTCATTCCAATTGAAGTCTGATGAGCCGCTCACGGACATCCTGTCCAGATAAATGAATGTCTGCCTCCCTCCTTCCTCCCTCCTCATCTTCTTGCTCCCTGTCCTCGGATAGAGGATTGGCTAACTAACAGAAAACGGAGTGTCATGTATCTCACATTACTGCATGTAACTGTATCTTACCATGCCACACATGACTGTAACTGGATATGACCTGTAACAATAAGCATACCTTACCACCAGGGGTGCACTTGCAGGAGACACTCCATACCTGTCCCACCAAGGTATATAAAGGGAGGTCTCAGGCAAGTGCAGCACTTGAGAGCTGGAATTAAAGATGCCGGTCCTGAGTGACCTTGACTTCAGCATGTGTCTTGTGTAAATCAGTACATTAGAGTCAGGACTTAACACAGAGAGTCCAGATAAACGGGTCCTCCTGTCCCTAGTCTTCCTCCTGAGGTGGTGACACAATCCCTGCTGGCATTGGCTGTGCCCACATGATGGCTAATTTGTGAAACATGCAGCAGACCACCAGTAAATGGGACACCCGCTCCGGCGTGTACTGGAGGGCTTCTCCCGAGCAGTCAAGGCAGTGGAACCGTTGCTTCAGTAGCCCGATAGTTTGCTCGAAAATGTTTCTGGTGGAGGCATAGCTCTCATTAGATGAGTACTGGTAAGTGTGTTAGGGTTGCGGAGGAGAGTCATGAGCCAGTTCAACAGCAGATAGCCTGTGTCTCTGAGAAGCCACGCTAGAGTTGAGGTGACAGGAAAATTGCTGGCACACTGGACTGACGCTGCAGCCAGGATAGCGGGCATTGACATTGAGGATTCGCTGTGCATGTCACGCACCAACTGCATATTAAGTGAATGGTAGCATTTGTGGTTCTGGAAGATCTCAGGATTTTTACACGGTGGCCGCAAAGCCACATGTGTGCAGTCAGTGGTGCTCTGCACCATGGGGAAGTCACATGCTACATGCACATCATCCTGCTTCTCTCTGCTGAGGGAAAAGCCAACATAGTCCCTTTTCTTGTTGTCGAGAGCCTCGTGGCCTCCCAGATACAGCGACGGAAAGTGAAGTGTGAGAAGTTAGCTGTGTCTCCTGCTGCAGACTGGAAGGATCCACCGGAAAAGAAATTGAGTGCCATGGTGTTCATGACTGCCACTGAGAGAACCGTGGTCATCCTGCTCTCAGGCTGCCAGTCTGGTTGCAGCAGGTGGTAGAGTTCTGTGATCAGCCTCTCCAAAGCACGCCTGTGCATGTAACCGTTACCGGGAGAAAGGAGTGGCGATCTACAGATGTCTCAATATTCAGTAACTATGCAGACAATGTGCAGCCCCCCGAACCCAGGCTCTGTGACACATTTGCATTCTTCACTGATCAATGTTTCTGATAATGTTGACATTGTTTGCACTAGATGGTGTCATCAGGAATTTTATGACACTTGTAGCATGAGTTTTCAAAGTTTCAAGTATTTGGAATCTCAAACTGCTAGAATAATTCCACCCAATTTGCAGTCAATTAATCAGTTAATGATGACTTTTTGATTAATTATTGTACTAGACAAATTAGTCGGTTAAACATTTGAGAGTATCAGCAGTTGAATTAAACATACATTGCAGCTAACCTGCAGGTTGCATTCTTTAAAATCTGACAGCTTAGTGCATTTTTAGGCTTTGAGTTATCTTGCATACTCTCTGTCAACCTACAAAACACGAGAAACATAACCAGAAATATTCCACTTCACTTTCAGGATTTCCTGGTGACACAGCACAGATAGTTTGGACCCGACCTTCGCACTCCTGTTGATCGTACCACCTGAACGAGCGCCTTGCATGTTAGGTTCTATGCTGCGCTCATTTAAAGCAGCAGGCAGCATTTTCGGGCTTTATCAAATTTTTAGGCCAATATTTCATAACGAAGAACAAAGTAAGTAATTCCTAAATCCATAGAGTATGTGAGAGATGCACTCTGGTAAAACTGTGACCAGATATGACCACCTAGAAGCATGGAGATGTTCAAGTCTTGGACATGATCCAGAGAAGAGTCATCAAGTGACAGATGACCAGGTTATGAGGAAAGATGGTAAGCACTTTGGTGCTTCAGCCTTGAAAGGAGAAAATTAAAGGGGGTACCTCTTAGGCTGATATAAAATTGTAAAAGATATAGAAAACACAATTCTCAAACAATACTTTGTAAAATTATAGTCGTAAGATGAGTGTGTAGAGGTTCTGCACTGTTTCACCAAAGAAAATAGCTTTTCTGTATCTACCCTAATGAATCCCTTTATCATTTTAAAGACCTTGATTAGATTGCCCATTTTCTAAATTTCTGAACTCAAGGGAATACAAACCAATTTATATAACCTATCCTCATAATTTAACCCTGATCAGTCTGCGCTGTACCCCTTCCGAGGCCAATATTTCTTTCCCGAGGTCTGGTGTCTGGAAGTTATTTGTGCAGAGGCTGATCATGTGAAATGGGCTTCCAGATACGGTTGTGAAAACAAAAACTCTAATCATTTCAGAGATAGTTTGATGCTGTGATGGGGCTCTAGGATCTTCTGGATGGATGAGCTAGAATGGCCTACCTCGTCTCGATTTACTTTATGAAGTTATCTTTGGATCTATGAAAGACAAATGGGAATATTTTCTTAATCACGAGAGACTAGGAGCTATGGAGAAGCAAAGGGATTTAGGGCCTATGTACACAAATCACTAAAAGCTAGTGCACAGGTACAATGAGTAATCAATAAAGGCTAATGGAATGTTGTCCTTTGTGTCAAGGGGATTGGATTCAAAAGAGAAAAAGTGACACTTCAGCTCGACAGAGTTTTGGTCAGTTCCCATCTGGAGTACTGTGTTCATTTTTGGACACCAGACCTCGGGAAAGAAATATTGGCCTCGGAAGGGGTACAGCGCAGACTGATCAGGGTTAAATTATGAGGATAGGTTATATAAATTGGTTTGTATTCCCTTGAGTTCAGAAATTTAGAAAATGGGCAATCTAATCAAGGTCTTTAAAATGATAAAGGGATTCATTAGGGTAGATACAGAAAAGCTATTTTCTTTGGTGAAACAGTGCAGAACAAGAGGCACACTCTTAAAATTAGATCCAAGCTGTTGTATATGGAGAAAGAGTCAGACTGAACACTGTGAGCTCAAAGTAAAGTGTGACCTTAGTCTTTTATTGCAGGTCTCCAGAGTGCCTCTCCAACCTGTGAAGCCTTCTTAAATACCTGTGCTCCCAAGGGATTATGGGATCCCTTGGGACACCAGGGGATGAGCCCTCTGATGGCTGTACAGAGTAAATACAAGTTTACACATAAAACAACAACCCCCCCCACCCCCCCAAGTCAATAGTGTAACTATTTACAATGTGAGTCGATCTGGGGCCCTTCTTGCCCTGGTTGATCGTCTCGGTGTGAAAGCTGGTGTTGTTGAATCATTTGTTGGGCCCTCGCTGGGCTGCTGTGCAGCTGGCCTTGCTGGGCTACCTGGTGTGTTGGGCCCTGCAGGGCTGCTGTGGATGATGGGTTCTGCTTCGTGGTCAACCGTGGTGCCGGTTGCCACTGGTGTGTATGTTGGGGAATCAAAAAAGGTAGGGTCCAAGGTGGGTTGCTCAGGATAGTCCGTGAATCTAAGTTTGATTTGGTCCAAGTGTTTCCGGTGAATGAGTCCATTTGAAAGTTTGACCCAAAACACCCTGCTCCCCTCTTTGGCCATGACAGTGCCGGGAAGCCACTTGGGACCTTGTCCATAATTTAATACAAATACAGGATAATTGATTTCAATCTCGTGTGACACTTTTGCGCTATTATCGTATACACTTCGTTGAAGCCACCTGCGGTGAACTAACGAGAGCCTTGTCTTAAGTGCTCTTTTCATGAGCAGTTCAGCAGGTGGGATCCCAGTGAATGAGAGGGGTCTCGTGCGGTAGCTAAGCAGGACTCGGGATAGGTGAGTCTGCAGTGAGCCTTCAGTTACCCTCTTCAAGCCTTGCTTGATGGTTTGCACTGCTCTCTCCGCCTGACCATTGGATGCTGGTTTAAACGGGGCAGATGTGACATGTTTGATCCCGTTACAGGTCATGAATTCTTTGAACTCAGCACTGGTAAAACATGGCCCGTTGTCGCTCACCAGGACATCAGGTAAGTCGTGAATGGCAAACATGGCCCGCAGGCTTTCAGTAGTGGCAGCGGACGTGCTAGCCGACATTATCTCCCATTCAATCCACTTGGAATACGCGTCTACAACCACAAGGAACATTTTAACCAAGAACGGGCCTGCATAGTCGACGTGTACCCTAGACCACGGTTTGGAGGGCCAAGACCATACACTTAGTGGCGCCTCCCTGGGTACATTGCTTAACTGCGAGCATGTGTGAATGCAGGACTCTAAGTCCGCATTGATACCGGGCCACCACACGTGGGATCTGGCTATCGCTTTCATTATTACAATACCTGGGTGGGTACTGTGGAAGTCATTGATGAAGGTTTCTCTGCCCCTCTTGAGGACCACTACTCGATTGCCCCACAGAAGGCAGTCTGCCTGTTTAGACATTTCATCTTTGCTCCGCTAGAACGGCTTTATCTCTTCCTGCATTTCCATTGGGACACTGGACCAGCTCCCGTGAAGCACACAGCTTTCGACTAGAGATTATAAGGGGTCCTGGCTTGTCCAGGTTTTGATCTGTCGGGTAGTGACGGGTGATTGCTCACTCTCAAATGCTTCCATAACCATGGCTAGATCTGCGGGATGCGCCATTTCCACCCCCATGGTGAGCAATGGCAGATAACTGAGAACATCGGCGCAGTTTTCTGTGCCTGGCCTGTGGGGCATGGCGCAGTTGTATGTGGACAACGTTGGTATTTATCCCTTTACTCTCGGAAAACAGGGATATAAGTGGCTTATGGTCAGCTTCCAATTAAAATTTTAGCCCAAACAGGTATTAATGCATTTTCTTTACCCCATAGACACACGCTAACGCTTCTTTCTCAATCATGCTGCAGGCTCTCTCAGCCTTAGACAGACTCCTTGATGCATAAGCAACCGGTTGCAGTTTCCAGAAATCATTAGCTTGTTGTAATACACGCCCGACGCCATATGACGACGCATCACATGCTAGTACCAAATGTTTACATGGATCATACAACACAAGCAATTTGTTTGAGCATAACGATTTTCTCGCTTTTACAAAGGCATTTTCTTGGCTTTTGCCCCAAACCCATTTGCCCCCTTTTTGTAGTAAGACATGCAGTGGTTCTAACAGTGTACTGAGACCCTGTAAGAAGTTACCAAAGTAGTTCAAGAGTCCCAGAAATGACCGCAGGTCCGTCACGTTCTGTGGCCTCGGTGCGGTCTCGATTGCCTACGTCTTTGCGTTGGTGGGCCTGATGCCATCCGCCGCAATCCTCCTTTCCAAGAACTCCACTTCAGGCACCAGGAAAATGCACTTCAAGCGTTTTAACCTGAGCCCCACGCGGTTGAGTCAACTAAGAACCTCCTCCAGGTTCTGCAGATGCTCTACTGTGTTCCGACCTGTGACCAAGATGTTATCCTGGAAAACCACAGTGTGCGGGACCGACTTCAGTAAACTTTCCATGTTTCTCTGGAATATCGCCGCCGCTGATCGGATTCAAAATGGGCATCTGCTATAAACAGAAAGACCTTTCTGCGTGTTGATGCAGGTGAAGGCCTTCGATGATTCCTGCGTCATGTAGGCTAAAGTCAGATCCAGTTTCGTGAACGTCTTTCCTCCCGCCAGCGTTGCAAAGAGGTCGACGGCCTTTGGTAGTGGGTATTGGTCCTGCAGGGAGAAACGATTGATAGTTACTTCGTAATCGCCACAGATTCTGACAGTGCCATTTCCCTTTGATGACTGGGACAATAGGACTGGCCCACTCGCTGAACCTGATTGGAGAAATTATGCCCTCTCTTTGCAGCTGGTCTAGCTCGATCTCTACCTTTTCCCTCATCATGTACGGTACTGCTCTCTCCTTGTGATGGATGCATCGTGTCCCCGGAATTAGGTGGATCTGCACTTTTGCTTCTTGGAATTTCCTGATGCCTGGTTAGAACAGCGAAGGAAATTTGTTTAAGAGCTGGGCACACGAAGTGTCGTCAGCAGGCGATAGTGCTCGGACGTCATCCCAGTTCCAGCGTATCTTTCCCAGCCAGCTCCTGCCGAGCAGGGTAGGACCATCACCCAGTACCACCCAGAGTGGTAGCTTGTGCACCGCTCCATCGTTGGAGACCTTTACGGCAGCACTGCCGATTACAGGAATCAGTTCTTTAGTGTAAGTTCTTAGTTTCATGTGAACTGGAGTTAAGACTGGCCTTGAGGCCTTGTTGCACCACAACCTTTCGCAAGTCTTTTTTCCATGGTGGACTGGCTTGCGATCGTGTCCAGCTCCATTGACACCCAGAGTCCATTTAGTTCAACATTTAGCATTATGTGGGACATTTCATGGTGAATGTGTGCACCTCATGTACCTCTGCCTTCTCGATCTGAGGCTCTGGTTTGTCGTGATCCTCCATGGATCTGTCCTCCTCTGCAACATGGTGGTTTGCAGGTTTAACAGGCTTTGCAGCTCGCCTGCACACTTGTTGGAGGTGTCCCATTGATTCACAGCCCTTGCAAACGTACTCTTTGAATCGGCATGAATGGAAATGATGATCACCCCCGCAGCGCCAACAAGGTGTTAATGGCCTTGCATTCATCACCCTTGATGGTGGACTCTGAGACATCTGCGGACGTGTAGCTGCAGGTATGTGTGACCTGCCCTGTACGTTACGATTCGAAAACAACATCACTTTGTTCACAGTACTTGTAGCAGCACTTGTGTGCTGAGAGATTTGCTTCGTATTGTCGTTGGTGGCAATGAATGCCTGGGCTATCGGTATGTCCTTACTCAAGGTTGGGATCTCTACAGTCAAAAGTTTGCAAAGTATGGTTTCGTGGCCAATGCCAAGTACGAAAAAGTCTCTGAGCATGTGCTCCAAATGTCCTTCAAGTTCGCAATGTCCTGCAAGGCATCTTAGCTCGGCAACATAACTCGCCACTTCCTGGCCTTCAGACCTTTTGTAGGTGTAGAACTGCTACCTCGCCATCAGAATGCTTTCCTTCGACTTCAAGTGCTTTCGGACCAGTCTGCACAAATCGTCGTATGATTTCTCCGTGGGTTTCGCTGGAGTGAGCAGATTCTTCATGAGGCCATACGTTGGTGCCCCACAGATGGTGAGGAGGATCGCCCTTTGTTTGGCAGCACTCTCTTCTTCATCTAGCTCATTGGCCACGAAGTATTAGTCAAGTCACTCCACAAAAGTTTCCCAATCATCTCCCTCCAAGAATTTCTCCAGGATGCCCACTGTTCTCTGCATCTTTGGATTTGCTATCTGTATCTCGTCGCCAGTTGTTGTGTATGGAGAAAGAGTCAGACTGAACACTGTGAGCTCAAAGTAAAGTGTGACCGTCGTCTTTTATTGCAGGTCTCCAGAGTGCCTCTCCGACCTGTGAAGCCTCCTTAAATACCTGTGCTCCCAAGGGATTATGGGACTCCAGGGGATGAGCCCTCTTGTGGCTGTACAGAGTAAATACAAGTTTACACATATAACACAAGCCATTCAGGACTGAAATCGGAAAGCACTTTTTCATGGAAAGGGAAGTGTAAATCTGGAATGTTTTTTTCCAAAAGGCTACGGATGCTGGGTCCTTTGGGATTTTCAAGAATGAAATGGACATATTTTTATTCGGTAATTGTATCAAGGGATATGGGACCATGGCGGGTAAATGGAGTTGAGGTACAGATCAGCCATGATTTCATTGATTAGCTTAATCCTGTTCCTATGTTCTCAACATCATTCTCCATGGATATTGGCTTAAAATTCACCACTCCTCTTTTGGACTCACCCATGATCACATGATATCCAATGTTCCTATAACACTCTCGCTGCTTTTTAAAATCCACTCTCTCCACCATGTGCTGCTGCACCCATGCTCTCCATCCCTCTCTTCAGCAGCAGCAATTCACATTGTTTTAAAATTGTATTGGTCCTCCGTTCCATATTGTATTTTATTGTCTCTTGAACACTCTTAGTTCAATTTAACGACTTATTTTGGAAATTTCAATCAGCCATGTGCAGTTAAAATGGCGTTCCTCATACAGCCTGCTTTTCTCAATACAGATCCAGGGCCCTATTCCTCCTAGCTAGAGGGCGCTATACATTTTATCATTACACCTAACATCTTTTGTCTCATCAGGCAGTTTAACAAAAAAATGCTTTTCTTTTTAGGTAGCAAAGATGGTAAGCTGCAACAAAGGGTGGGATGGGTACGAAACGCATTCTCTGGCCTGTATTACAGGCCGGGATATTTTAACTTCAGGGCCTCATTTAAATGCCTCGGTCACTGGCTTTCAGGTAAGTGAAGGGGAAAAGGTTACGAGAGGATCCTGCAGGAGGGAAGGGGGGTCAGGGAAGGCAGCAACTTTCCTTGTGGGGCCTAGAGCACCAGTCCTGCTCCTCCTGGCAGAGAAAATGTTTTACTTGCCTGGAGGGCCTTTTCACCTTTCCCACCAGCTGATGACCTGCTTCAGCCCGGTGGGAGATCCATGGCGAGTTCCCTGCTCAGGCCCCGGTTAAAATGTCTTGGGGGCCCTGTTGATGTATTGGAACCACGATTTGCATCAATTGATGAAACTCCAGCTAATTTAGGTGAACAGCTCATCCATTTGCAGAGCCCTGCAGGGTAATATTTGGCTACTGCAGGAAAAGATTTCAGCAACACCACCTCACCACCTCACGGTTTCTGTCAGGTGGGTAGGATTAATACCAACGCCCCTTCATGTTGGTTTTCTGATTTGCCAGATCAGTATAGTTATTCAAACTTTTTTTTTCGTTTTGTTATATTATTAAATGTCTGTTTTTGTCTTTTCTTATTTACACATCTCTCCGTCCCTCTTCCCTGCCCTCAGGCAATTTTGATCTGACTACAATTTTCCTCTTCATTGCCAGCTAACCTGGAGGCTTGTTGTCATCCCAGACTCACACTTTTACACCCACGATCCAGAGGTTGACTTCCGAGGTACGTTAGACTTTCCCCGAACCCAATATACAATTCCTGATGGCAAGGCCTGTGACTTCCCTGCTCTCCACTTGTCCACTGGCACTTCTGGCTCTTCAAAAAACCATTCCCACAACTCTCCTATTGACTGTCTTGGTGGGCCACCTCTTCCCACTGATACTCCAAAAACACTTCTGCTTCTCCGTTCCTCGGCATCGACATCTCCCCTACTCTCAGGTCAGTGCTTAAAGTAGTCTGTCTGTCTGTCTGTCTATCTATCTATCTATCTATCTATCTATCTATCTATCTATCTATCTATCTATCTATCTATCTATCTATCTATCTATCTATCTATCTATCTATCTATCTATCTATCTATCTATCTATCTAGCTATCTATTTAATCTATCTATTTAATCTATCTATTTAATCTATCTATTTTATCTATCTATTTTATCTATCTATTTTATCTATCTATTTTTATCTATCTATTTTTATCTATCTATTTTTATCTATCTATTTTTATCTATCTATTTTTATCTATCTATTTTTATCTATCTATTTTTATCTATCTATTTTTATCTATCTATTTTTATCTATCTATTTTTATCTATCTATTTTTATCTATCTATTTAATCTATCTATCTATCTATCCCCTTCCACGGTCCTGTTGGGCTGTCTTACTACATTGATTAGTCTGTTGTTCTTCAGTGTTGCCAAAGGGGAATTGATGCCCAACCTATACCTGGTCTCCCTGAGTGTGCTACTTCACTGAGAACTTGGCAGCTAATGTTATCAATCAGATGCCTGAAAGCAGCCTCCCGGTCTGAAAAACATGTCAGGCAAAGGTCCCTTTCAGGACCAACCAATCAAGATAATTGGCCCAGGACTCCGCATTTATCAACTCAACGTTGAAGGTCTATCCAGAACGAAGTGAACTTAGAATGCAAATGATTGACGATCTTGCTCTCCAAGCAACGTACCCACTTGAATGAAACCCATAGCGAATGCTGATCCACATATTCCACATGATTGTGTGCTGATACCACACGATACCATCTAAACACGGTATGGCCACACACGTCCGGGCTGACCTCATGACTGAATCTGATGAACTCACACTGGCAGACAGCTCACCATTTTCCATGACAATCAGAGTGGGCAAGCTGACCATCGTGAACACCGAGAGACATAGCCAACCATCACCCTACCAACTGCTAACCACCCAGCCATCGACATCGGCGATTTCAAAAACATGTAGGGCTACCAAAAAGTAGACCAATCGGGTGAACAAGGAGAAGACTGGGCGCTAGTCACTGATATCCATCTCGCCTACGTCTCGCTGATGCCAAACAGCCAGGCACCTTATGTTCTGCCCACTGGTGGAAGGAATATTCACCAGACCTCTATTTCACGACCGGTGACAGTAAAGGACGGCACCGCACCTGCTCCCAGAAAATTGTTAATGACTTTCCCCACTCACTACACCCACCCAGCATCGTACATGTAGGGATTGAGGTGCCGATAGTCACCTCATTCCCAATACCAAGATGGAACTTCCCTAAGGCGTCATGGCCCACCTTCACGAGCATTGTTGAGGACACAATCCAGACAGGCTGCAATGGAATCTGCACTGATCTTTGGTGCTTCACGTGGGGACAGTGAGAGGGTGTCAAGCCAGCGGAGCAGTTTGCAGGGTTTCCTGCTGAAGTGTGAGAAACCCAGGTTTTCGATAGTTTCTCGCCATCGCACTAATCTGCCGTCGTCAAGGGAATCCATAAGTGCTGTTGCTATGTCTGGGTGGTGAGTCCATCCTCAAACAACTATGACCGTTTTGTTCGACTGCTAAAAGTGGGAGCTGCCAGAAGCATCCTGCGCAGAACCAGGAAAGAATCATGCCATACTAGTCCCAGGAGAGCGAGAGTTTGCTGACACAAGTTCAATGCCACTCACCACCCAGACATAGCAACAGCACTTATGGATTCCCTTGACGACGGCAGATTAGTGTGATGGCGAGAAACTATCGAAAACCTGGGTTTCTCACACTTCAGCAGGAAACCCTGCAAACTGCTCCGCTGGCTTGACACCCTCTCACTGTCCCCACGTGAAGCACCAAAGATCAGTGCAGATTCCATTGCAGCCTGTCTCCTAACCAACACAAAGGTAACGACGACCACTGAAAACAAACGCAGTGTGAAAAACACTGTCTCTGCAAAGAACACCTTTTTGGTGGCCATCACCACAGAAGTGGTGAACACAGCACTCACAGCCACCAAGCCTGGGAAGGCTGCTGGTATTGATGGCATCTACACAGAATATCTCAAGAACTGGGGCTCAAATAGATGGATGTGGCTTGCCAACCTCACCTCCAACATCCTTGAAAGGTCATTGACCTGGAACATTAACTCTGTTTCTCTCTCCAAAGATGCTGCCTGACTTGCTGAGTATTTCCAGCATTTTCTGTTTTTATTCCAACATCCTTGACATTGGGATAATCCCAGAAAACTGGTGTTGTTACAAAGTCATTGCCATCCTAAAGCCAGGTAAACCAGCCAACGATTCCAAAACATATGTCCCCATCGCCCTCCGGTCTACGGTCTACAAGGTGGTTGAACGGCTCGTCCTTAACCGTATAAAACCGGTGTTAGAAGCCACCTTCCCAAATGAGCAGGTGGGCTTCAGAGAGGGAGCCAGGTCCTTGCACTCACTACCAACACTGAGGCAGAGTTCCAGAAGCAGCTGAAGACTGGAGCTGCCTTCATAGACTTGCCATCGGTGTGAAGGGCTGCTTCTGAAGCTTTCAATAATCATCGAATGCTGCAAGACCCTCAGGCTTATCAACACCCCAATGAGCAACTGTAAGTTCCATGCAAGACCAGCCGAACACAGGTGCTCAACAATGATCTGCCACAGGGGACAGTGCTCACAACTGGCCTTTTTCAACATCTATACAGCGGACATGCCCTGCACCAAATCCTGTAAGTTGGCATATTTCGATGACATAGCACTGCTGACACAGGCATCAAAGCTCGAGGGAACAAGTAGGACACTTAACAAGCGACCTGGACCTACTGGAACACTACTTCCAGACCTGGTGTCTTCACCCCAGTCCAGAGAAAATGGCTGTGTCTGCGATTCATCAACAACTTCGCCAGGAAAGAAATCAGCGCTTCCTTTTGCGGAAAGCAAGTTTCCCATGAACCCCACCCAAAATACCTGGGCGTCACCCTGGACAGGACTCACACCAATCGGTGTCGTCTCACCAACACCGGCCAAAAAGTAAAAACCAGGATGAACCTGGTCCAGAAACTCGCTGGAACGTCATGCAGGAGCACGGCCAGAACACTTCGCACCGCAACAGTGGCCCTAGTATACTCTGCTGCAGAATGCTGCTCTGCCTCATGTCCTGCGGCCTCCACACAAAGATCACGGACGTGCAGCTATATGCCACCATGAGGACAGTGTCAGGGACGCTCATGTCCACTCCAACTGAGTGGCACCAGTGCTGTCCCACATTGCCCCACCTGCCATTCGCCACGACAGCACTTTGTTCCCTGAGATGGAAAAATTCATGAGCAACACTTATTTTCCCAATAACAAAAACTTGAAAAACCCACCATGACAACACTTAAAATTGCACCGGCCATTCTGCGAAACAGCAGTCAATATTCATGTAACTAGTATCGACCCACATCCAGATGGACGGGGCTGTGGATGCTGAGTCATCGATGGAATTCAAGGTAGAGATAGATTTTTGGACTCTAGGAGAATTAAGGAATATGGGGATCGGGCAGAAATGTGAAATTGAGGTCGAAGATCAGCCATGGTCTTATTGAATAACGGAGCAGGCTTGAAAAGCCGTATGGCCTACTCCTGCTCCTAATTCTTATGTTCTTATGTTCTCCTGAGTGAAGTGCGACTGGTGCTATGAGTCCCAGAGCATGGAACACATTACATCAACCTGCCCACTAAGATCATTTCTCCACACGACATCTCAGGAGGCCAAGGAATGGATAGCCAAACTAGACATCCCATTTTAAACCTTTCCCATCTTATAAAAGTAGTAGTAGTATTGTTGGCAAAACCAGCCCAGGCTGGTGTGTTAATTAGGAATCTGGTTATATCAGAATGTGTGAACGTCTGCCCCATATTGCCCCACCTGCCATTCGCCACGACAAAACCTTCTTCCCTGAGATAGAAAAAACATGAGCAATACCGACTTTTCTCACCGTTTCCGCTGTACTTCCAGTGCTCAAACAGCGTAGAATCGATTGATCAAATGAGGAAACTTGGGTGGAAACGATTTCCACTGTATGTGCGCCTTTAAATTGCTCCTCCCGAGTTTCCATGATCCCCTTGCCGAGCGTCCACACTGCTCATTTGCATACCAGCACCTGTCAGCACCAATATGCACTCTGGGCAGCTGGCATTCAGATAAAAATGGTAATAACCTAGCCAAGTGGATCACCCACTTGTTTGGAATGAAAATTGTGACATTTCCATGCAAGCTGGCAATTTGCTCTGATAGATTGCCATCCATGCGGCAAATTTGAGATTTATTTTGCTTATATTAAGAAAAAAGTGACATTTTGTTTGTTTATGAACATCTCTCATCTGGAGGGAGGAGAGCATGCTGGGAGCTTTCAGAGATGCAGTGATTGTGACCATTTTGAAAAAGGGGACAAGTCCGACTGCGGCAACTACAGGGGAATCTCCCTGCTATCAGCCACTAACAGCCATTGGGAAGGTTATCGCTAGAATCGTCCGACTTCTCCTTGTCGCTGAGGAGCTCCTCCCGGAATCACAGTGTGGATTTCTACCCTGCAGGGCACAACGGACATGATCTTTGCAGCGCGACAGCTGCAGGAGAAATGCAGGGAGCAGCACCAGCCCTTATATATGGCCTTCTTCGATCTTACAAAGGCCTTTGACACTGTCAACCGTAAGGGTCTATGGAGCGTCCTCCTCTGTTTCGGATGCCCCCAAAAGTTTGTCAACATCCCTCGCCTGCTTCATGATGACATGCAGGCCGTGATCCTTACCAACGGATCCAGTACAGACCCAATTCACGTCCGAACCGGGGTCAAACAGGGCTGTGTCATTGCTCCAACCCTCTTCTCAATCTTCCTTGCCGCCATGCTCCACCTCACAATCAACAAGCTCCCCGCTGGAGTGGAGTAAACTACAGAACCAGCGGGAAGCTGCTTAACCTACGCCGCCTCCAGGCCAGGTCCAAAATCACCCCAACCTCTGTCGTTGAGCTGCAGTACGCGGACAATGCCTGCGTCTGCGCACATTCTGAGGCGGAACTTCAGGATATAGTCAATGTATTCACTGAGGCATATGAAAGCATGGGCATTACACTTAAAATCCATAAGACAAAGATCCTCCACCAGCCTGTCCCCGCCGCACAACACTGCCCTCCAATCATCAAGATTCACGGCACGGCCCTTGACAACATGGACCATTTCCCATATCTCGGGAACCTCTTATCAACAAAGGCAGATATTGACACAAAGATTAATGGGAAAGCGGGTTGTGTAGAGGACACAGAGAGGCTGCAAAGAGATTTAGATAGGTTAAACGAATGGGCTAAGGTTTGGCAGATGGAATACAATGTCGGAAAGTGTGAGGTCATCCACCTTGGGAAAAAAAGCAGTAAAAGGGAATATTATTTGAATGGGGAGAAATTACAACATGCTGAGGTGCAGAGGGACCTGGGGGTCCTTGTGCATGAATCCCAAAAAGTTAGTTTGCAGGTGCAGCAGGTAATCAGGAAGGCGAATGGAATGTTGGCCTTCATTGCGAGAGGGATGGAGTACAAAAGCAGGGAGGTCCTGCTGAAACTGTACAGGGTATTGGTGAGGCCGCACCTGGAGTACTGCGTGCAGTTTTGGTCACCTTACATAAGGAAGGATATACTAGCTTTGGAGGGGGTACAGAGACGATTCACTAGGCTGATTCCGGAGATGAGGGGGTTACCTTATGATGATAGATTGAGTAGACTGGGTCTTTACTCGTTGGAGTTCAGAAGGATGAGGGGTGATCTTATCGAAACATTTAAAATAATGAAAGGGATAGACAAGATAGAGGCAGAGAGGTTGTTTCCACTGGTCGGGGAGACTAGAACTAGGGGGCACAGCCTCAAAATACAGGGGAGCCAATTTAAAACCGAGTTGAGAAGGAATTTCTTCTCCCAGAGGGTTGTGAATCTGTGGAATTCTCTGCCCAAGGAAGCAGTTGAGGCTAGCTCATTGAATGTATTCAAGTCACAGATAGATAGATTTTTAACCAATAAGGGAATTAAGGATTACGGGGAGTGGGCGGGTAAGTGGAGCTGAGTCCACGGCCAGATCTGCCATGATCTTATTGAATGGTGGAGCAGGCTCGAGGGGCTAGATGGCCTACTCCTGTTCCTAATTCTTATGTTCTTATGTTCTTATGTTCTTATGTTGATGCGGAGATTCAACATTGCCTCCAGTGCGCTAGTGCAGCCTTCGGCCGTCTGAGGAAAAGAGTATTTGAAGACCAGCCCCTCAAATCTACCACCAAGTTCATGGTCTACAGGGTTGTAGTAATATCCGCCCTCCTGTATGGATCTGAGGCATGGACAATGTATAGAAGGCACTTCAAGTCGCTGGAGATGTATCACCAATGATGTCTCCACAAAATCCTGCAAATCCCCTGGGAGGTCAGGCGCACCAACATCAATGTCCTCATCCAGGCTAACATCCCCAGTATTGAAGCACTGACCACACTCGATCAGCCTCGCAGGGCAGGCCACATAGTTCGCATGCCAGTTACGAGACTCCCTAAGCAAGTGCTTTATGCGGAGCTGCTTCATGGTAAACGAGCCAAAGGTGGGCAACGGAAGCATTACAAGGACACTCTCAAAGTCTCCCTGGTAAAAGTGCGCCATCACCACTGACACCTGGGAGACCCTGGCTGAAGACCGCCCGAGGTGGAGAAAGTGCATCCGGGAGGGCGTTTAGTTCTTTGAGTCTCAACGCAAAGAGCATGAAGAGGTCAGGCGCAGACAGTGGAAGGAGCGCGCAGCAAACCAGCCCCACCCACCCCTTCCCTCGACGAATGTCTGTCCCACCTGTGACAGAGTCTGTGACTCTCACATTGGACTGTTCAGCCACCAGAGAACTCACTTTAGGAGTGGAAGCAAGTCTTCCTCGATTCCGAGGGACTGCCTATGATGGTGGAACAGCACCCAAATGGTATAAGGTATGAGTGATGTGATGCCATCTTTTTTTGATGCAATATGTGTTTACAATCTTTAATTGCACCTTTAAATATTGGTGAATGATTAAACTGTTGAGCTTGAACTTTGTCTCGGGTAACAAAAGTTCTAGTTCATTTGCTCTCTCTTGCTAATTATAAAGACAAAGGTTGTGTAATAATGAAAGTAAAAGACTGACTTTGTTCTGCAGTAAGCACGCACCAGTTCATGGATATAGTTCTTGGACAATGCTTTAGCAGCTGCAGTTCTCAATACAAGATGAACATTTTGACTTTTTGCATTACTGTATCATTGATTTCAACATCAGGTAAAGTTTTACTGATTTAACTTCTCGTTTAGTATTTGTATGATGACAAAATCCAGGTAATTAACCGAAATGTTTGGAGAAATTTTGTTTCTGTTGGAGTCAACAGGAGTAAGGATGATCAGTTTAATAGCAAAGTCCCCTCGGTATTGCATAGAAAAGTTACAAATGAACTGTAGCAAATTATATGATATTACATTGTAGCTTGTATCATAAGAAATGTGGCGTGATGGAGCATGTCTACAAGCGGGTATTACAGCCAGGCCTGATCCTGTTCCACTCAGCTTCCAGACAGGGCCCATTCCAGGTGGGGATTACTGGATCGCATCCAAAAGGTCACACCGTGATAGATAACATTAGTAGAATTTTAATAGGTGCAGCTTCTAAACAGTTGATATGCGTAATTATTTAAGTATATTCATTATTTGTAAGCTTGCCGATTCTATGAGCCCTGCAGAAAGTATATTTACCATGACATATATTTAATTTTATATTGCAAATAACAGCATCTCTGATGCTGTCAGTTCACTAATTAGGTGTAGGTCCACCTGATTTTTTCCGGCAGAGTTACACCTGGGATCTTTTCTGCTATTTATCCTTTTTGTTTAAGTTAAAGGGGTGAAGATTCGTTTGGGGGCTTCTTAGGGCGCTAATGGTGGCAGGTCGGTAAGTTTTGCGCTGGAAAATGGTTTGCGATGACAGCCAAAAAAATGTGGTTGCTGCGCCCTGAGATTGGAGTGGAGCACTGAGGGAGGTGTTCCACATCTCTCTTATGGCACTAGGCCGGGTCCATCGGAGCAGGACCGGGAGCGGAAGGAGCAATGTGAAAGCCTAGCCCAGCAGTCTCTGTGGCCCCCGGCCTGCGAGCACCATCGGAGCAGGCCAGGAAGCGGAAGGAGCAGCGTGGAGGCGTACCACTCCAGGGAGCAGCACGTGCTGGAGCAAGAGAGCAACGGCACTGAAGAGTGACGTCATCATGGTCCAGGTCGGTGATTGGAGTATAGGCAGGTATAGCAGGAGCGGCAAGGTCAGGGCGAAGGAGTGGCGAGAGATTGCAGAGAAGCCCAGGAGAGGCGTGAGTTCGGGGCCCAGAAGAGGCAAGGGCCAGGGGCAGCGCGGGCCAGCCCACACTGCGATATGTGTGCGCACTAGGTCCGTGCAGCAGAGCTGGTCTCCAGTCTTCTTGGATAACCCCTGCTACTGGACCAAGACCTAGCACTGTCAAGCCCGTGTGGTGGCTGGTGTGCATTGGTCACCACACGTTTAAAAAAAAATCCAAGCACATGCATCGTCCACTCTTTAAGATTTAGTTCGGACCTGGAAGTTTAGGTCCATCATTGAAACACCTGTGAACTTTTTGATGTGGAAGCAAGTCATCCTCGACTCAAGGGACTGCCTATGATGATGATGATGAGGCCGGGTGAGAAACTAAAAATCCGTTGATAACGAGCCGGCTTCGGAGTGCCTGAAGAGAGGCCTCCCTGCAAAAACAAATCGACACAAAAAACATTCCCGATAAAGTACTGCTCCCAAATAAAAGTGAATCGCAAAATAAATTCAAAGAAATATCAAATTCGCTTACCTTTTTCAATCATTCTTCCCTTAGTGCCCCGGGAGCTTTTTCTGGCGGTGTCACACATGGGGGGCTACGGGTACCACTCCAACCAAATATCACGTCGCTATCGAAACCAGGGACACTGCACACTGGCACCACGCTCCTGGGCAATACTCTTCAGCACCACCGGCATAAACAAGAGGGGGGGGCAGTTCTGGATTTCGTGTTAGGGAATGGAGTTGGGCAGGTGGAAGGAGTAGCAGTGGGAGAGCATTTTTGTGATAGTAATCATAATTCAGTTAATTTTAGCATAATTATGGATAAGGACAATGAAAAAACAGGAGTAAGGATTCTAAATTGGAGGAAGGCCAATTTTATTAGGCTGAGCAGTGGGAGGCATTCAAGAGGGAGGTACATGGAGTTCAGGGTAAACATGTTCCCACCAAGAAAAAGGGTAGAAGTGCCAAATTTAGTGCCCCCTACATGGCAAGATGCATACAGGGTACGATAAGGCAAAAAAGTGAAGCCTATATCAGGTATCAGGAGCTCAATACTACAGACAGCCTCGAAGAGTATAGAAAGTCGGCGGCAGTCGGGAGCAGCGTTGAGGAGGTGCGTGGAGAGGCCTATAAAAGGCACAGCAGGGAGTCCGGGGCCCAGCGTCGGCGGCAGTCGGGAGCAGCGTCGAGGAGGTGCGTGGTGAGGCCTATAAAAGGCGGGACTTGTGCAGCTACAGGGAGAAGGCAAAAAAGAAGTAGAAAGAAATCAAAAGGTGACGTCACAGCCAAGAGGGTAAGTGATTGGCTGGTGATTGGTGAGTAGTTTTTCTTTTTTCTCTTCTATATCAGTGAGTAACTTTTAACACTGTTGTTGCCAATTTAAGTGTATATAAGGGTTAAGTCATGGCAGGAGAGCTCGGTCGGGTGCTATGCTCCTCCTGTACCATGTGGGAACTCAGGGACACTTCCGGTGTCCCTGACGATTACGTGTGCGGGAAGTGTATCTGCCTCCAGCTCCTGACAGACCGCGTTGCGGAGTTGGAGCTGAGGGTGGATTCACTCTGGAGCATCCACGATGCTGAGAATGACGTGAGTATCACGTGTAGCGAGTTGGTCGTACCACAGGGAAAGGGTCCACAGCCAGATAGGGAATGGAAGACCAACAGGAAGAGCAGTGCAAGGAAGGTAGTGCAGGAGTCCCCTGTGGTCATCCCCCTGCAAAACAGATACACTGCTTTGGGTACTGTTGAGGGGGATGACTCATCAGGGGAGGGCAGCAGCAGCCAAGTTCATGGCACCGTGGCTGGCTCTGCTGCACAGGAGGGCAGGAAAAAGAGTGGGAGAGCAATAGTGATTGGGGATTCAATGGTGAGGGGAATAGATAGGCGTTTCTGCGGCCGCAACCGAGACTCCAGGATGGTATGTTGCCTCCCTGGTGCAAGGGTCAAGGATGTCTCGGAGCGGGTGCAGGACATTCTAAAAAGGGAGGGAGAACAGCCAGTTGTCGTGGTGCACATTGGTACCAACGACATAGGTAAAAAGAGGGATGAGGTCCTACGAAACGAATTTAAGGAGCTAGGAGCTAAATTAAAAAGTAGGACCTCAAAAGTAGTAATCTCGGGATTGCTACCAGTGCCACGTGATAGTCAGAGTCGGAATCGCAGAATAGCGCAGATGAATACGTGGCTTGAGCAGTGGTGCAACAGGGAGGGATTCAAATTCCTGGGGCATTGGAACCGGTTCTGGGGGAGGTGGGACCAGTACAAACCGGACGGTCTGCACCTGGGCAGGACCGGAACCAATGTCCTAGGGGGAGTGTTTGCTAGTGCTGTTGGGGAGGATTTAAACTGATATGGCAGGGGGATGGGAACCAATGCAGGGAGACAGAGGGAAACAAAAAGGAGGCAAAAGCAAAAGACAGAAAGGAGATGAGGAAAAGTGGAGGGCAGAGAAACCCAAGGCAAAGAACAAAAAGGGCCACTGTACAGCAAAATTCTAAAAGGACAAAGGGTGTTAAAAGAACAAGCCTGAAGGCTTTGTGTCTTAATGCAAGGAGTATCCGCAATAAAGTGGATGAATTAACTGTGCAAATAGATGTTAACAAATATGATGTGATTGGGATTACGGAGACGTGGCTCCAGGATGATCAGGGCTGCGAACTCAACATCCAGGGGTATTCAACATTCAGGAAAGATAGAATAAAAGGAAAAGGAGGTGGGGTAGCATTGCTGGTTAAGGAGCAAATTAAGGCAATAGTTCGGAAGGACATTAGCTTGGATGATGTGGAATCTATATGGGTAGAGCTGCAGAATACCAAAGGACAAAAAACGTTAGTGGGAGTTGTGTACAGACCTCCAAACAGTAGTAGTGATGTTGGGGAGGGCATCAAACATGAAATTAGGGGTGCGTGCAATAAAGGTGCAGCAGTTATAATGGGTGACTTTAATATGCACATAGATTGGGTTAACCAAACTGGAAGCAATACGGTAGAGGAGGATTTCCTGGAGTGCATAAGGGATGGTTTTTTAGACCAATATGTCGAGGAACCAACTAGGGGGGAGGCCATCTTAGACTGGGTGTTGTGTAATGAGAGAGGATTAATTAGCAATCTCGTTGTGCGAGGCCCCTTGGGGAAGAGTGACCATGATATGGTGGAATTCTGCATTAGGATGGAGAATGAAACAGTTAATTCAGAGACCATGGTCCAGAACTTAAAGAAGGGTAACTTTGAAGGTATGAGGCGTGAATTGGCTAGGATAGATTGGCGAATGATACTGAAGGGGTTGACTGTGGATGGGCAATGGCAGACATTTAGAGACCGCATGGATGAACTACAACAATTGTACATTCCTGTCTGTCGCAAAAATAAAAAAGGGAAGGTGGCTCAACCGTGGCTATCAAGGGAAATCAGGGATAGCATTAAAGCCAAGGAAGTGGCATACAAATTGGCCAGAAATAGCAGAGAACCCGGGGACTGGGAGAAATTTAGAACTCAGCAGAGGAGGACAAAGGGTTTGATTAGGGCAGGGAAAATGGAGTACGAGAAGAAGCTTGCAGGGAACATTAAGACGGATTGCAAAAGTTTCTATAGATATGTAAAGAGAAAAAGGTTAGTAAAGACAAACGTAGGTCCCCTGCAGTCAGAATCAGGGGAAGTCATAACGGGGAACAAAGAAATGGCGGACCAATTGAACAAGTACTTTGGTTCGGTATTCACTGAGGAGGACACAAACAACCTTCCGGATATAAAAGGGGTCGGAGGGTCTAGTAAGGAGGAGGAACTGAGGGAAATCCTTATTAGTCGGGAAATTGTGTTGGGGAAATTGATGGGATTGAAGGCCGATAAATCCCCAGGGCCTGATGGACTGCATCCCAGAGTACTTAAGGAGATGGCCTTGGAAATAGTGGATGCATTGACAGTCATTTTCCAACATTCCATTGACTCTGGATCAGTTCCTATGGAGTGGAGGGTAGCCAATGTAACCCCACTTTTTAAAAAAGGAGGGAGAGAGAAAACAGGGAATTACAGACCGGTCAGCCTGACATCGGTAGTGGGTAAAATGATGGAATCAATTATTAAGGATGTCATCGCAGTGCATTTGGAAAGAGGTAATATGATAGGTCCAAGTCAGCATGGATTTGTGAAAGGGAAATCATGCTTGACAAATCTTCTGGAATTTTTTGAGGATGTTTCCAGTAGAGTGGACAAGGGAGAACCAGTCGATGTGGTATATTTGGACTTTCAGAAGGCTTTCGACAAGGTCCCACACAAGAGATTAATGTGCAAAGTTAAAGCACATGGGATTGGGGGTAGTGTGCTGACATGGATTGAGAACTGGTTGTCAGACAGGAAGCAAAGAGTAGGAGTAAATGGGGACTTTTCAGAATGGCAGGCAGTGACTAGTGGGGTACCGCAAGGTTCTGTGCTGGGGCCCCAGCTGTTTACACTGTACATTAATGATTTAGACGAGGGGATTAAATGTAGTATCTCCAAATTTGCGGATGACACTAAGTTGGGTGGCAGTGTGAGCTGCAAGGAGGATTCTATGAGGCTGCAGAGCGACTTGGGATAGGTTAGGTGAGTGGGCAAATGCATGGCAGATGAAGTATAATGTGGATAAATGTGAGGTTATCCACTTTGGTGGTAAAAACAGAGAGACAGACTATTATCTGAATGGTGACAGATTAGGAAAAGGAGAGGTGCAACGAGACCTGGGTGTCATGGTACATCAGTCATTGAAGGTTGGCATGCAGGTACAGCAGGCGGTTAAGAAAGCAAATGGCATGTTGGCCTTCATAGCGAGGGCAGGGAGGTGTTGCTACAATTGTACAGGGCCTTGGTGAGGCCACACCTGGAGTATTGTGTACAGTTTTGGTCTCCTAACCTGAGGAAGGACATTCTTGCTATTGAGGGAGTGCAGCGAAGGTTCACCAGACTGATTCCCGGGATGGCGGGACTGACCTATCAAGAAAGATTGGATCAACTGGGCTTGTATTCACTGGAGTTCAGAAGAATGAGAGGGGACCTCATAGAAACGTTTAAAATTCTGACGGGGTTAGACAGGTTAGATGCAGGAAGAATGTTCCCAATGTTGGGGAAGTCCAGAACCAGGGGACACAGTCTAAGGATAAGGGGGAAGCCATTTAGGACTGAGATGAGGAGGAATTTCTTCACCCAGAGAGTGGTGAACCTGTGGAATTCTCTACCACAGAAAGTTGTTGAGGCCAATTCACTAAATATATTCAAAAAGGAGTTAGATGAAGTCCTTACTACTAGGGGAATCAAGGGGTATGGTGAGAAAGCAGGAATGGGGTACTGAAGTTGCATGTTCAGCCATGAACTCATTGAATGGCGGTGCAGGCTAGAAGGGCCGAATGGCCTACTCCTGCACCTATTTTCTATGTTTCTATATTTCTAAAGGGGTGAAATTAAGAAGGAAATTAGGAAAGCAAAAGGAGGGCATGAAAAAATACTGGCAAGTAGAATCAAAGAAAACCCAAAGATGTTTTCCAATTATATAAAGAGCAAGAGGATAACGAACAAAAGAGTAGGTCCTATTAGGGACCAAAATGGTGATCTATGTATGAGGGCGGAGGATGTGGGTAAGGTACTAAATTAATACTTTGCAGCTGTCTACAGAAAAAGAGGGGGACGATGCTGACATTGAAGTTCAGGAAGAAGATCGTGAAATATTGGACGGGATAAACATAGTAAGAGAGGAAGTTTTAAGGGGTTTAGCATCCTTGAAAGTAGATAAATCGCCAGGACCGTATGAAATATATCCGAGGCTACTAAAAGAAGCAAGGGATGAAATTGCAGAGGCTTTGACCATCATTTTCCAATCCTCCCTGGCTATAGGAGTTTTGCCAGAGGATTGGAGAACTGCTAACATTGTACCATTATTTAACAAGGAAGGAAGGGATAAACCGAGTAATTACAGGCCAGTTCGTTTAACCTCGGTGGTGGACAAATTACTGGAATCAATTTTGAGGGACCGTATTAACCTTCATTTACAAAGACACAGATTAATCAAGGATGGTCAGCATGGATTTGTTAAGGGAAAGTTGTGTCTGACTAACTTGATTGAGTTCTTTGAGGAAGTAACAAGGAGGGTCAAAAAGCCAGTGCATTTGATGTAGTTTCCATGGATTTTAGCAAGGCTTTTGAAAAGGTCCCACATGGTAGGCTAATCAAAAAAGTAAAAGCCCATGGGATCTAAGGGAGAGTGCCAAATTGGAGCCAAAATTGGCTCAGTGGCAGGAAGCAAAGGATAATGGTTGAAGGGAGGTTTTGTGACTGGAAGGCTGTTTCCAGTGGGGTTCCACGTGGCTCAGTACTCGGTCCCTTACGTTTTGTAGTATATATTGATGATTTAAACTTAAATGTAGGGGGCATGATAAAGAAATTTGCAGATGAAAGAAAATTGGCCGTGTAGTTGACAGTGAGTAGAAAAGCCCTAGACTGCAGGAACATATTGATGAACTGGTGGCAGAAAAGTAGCAACTGGAATTCAATCGTAAATGTGTGAGGTAATGCATGTGGGGAGGGGCAACAAGACAAGGGAATACACAATAAATGGCAGGATACTGAGTGATGTGGAGGAACAGAGGGACCTTCGAGTATGTGTTCACAGATCCTTAAAGGTAGCAGGACAGGTTCAATAAGGTAATTAAAAGGATATATGGAATGCTTTCCTTTATTAGCCGAGGCATAGAATACAAGAACAGGGAAGTTATGCTCGAACTATATAAAACACTAGTTAGGCCACAGTTTGAGTACTGCGTGCAGTTCTAGTCACCACATTACAGGAAAGATGTGATTGCACTAGAAAGGGTGCAGAGGAGATTTACGAGGATGTTGCCAGGACTGGAAAACTTTAGCTATGAGGAAAGATTGGATAGGCTGGGGTTGTTTACCTTGGAACAGAGGAGGCTGAGGGGGGATTTAATTGAGGTGTATAAAATTATGAGGGGCCTAGATAGAGTGGATAGGAAGGACCTAAATCCCTTAGCAGAGGAGTCAATAACCAGCGGGCATAGATTTAAAGTAGTTGGTAGAAAGATTAGAGGGAAGATGAGGAAATATTTCTTCTCCCAGAGGGTGGTGGGAGTCTGGAACTCACTGCCTGAAAGGGTGATAGAGATAGAAACCCTCATCACATTTAAAAGGTACTTGGATATGCACTTAAAGAGCCGTAACCTACAAGGCGACGGACCTAATGCTAGAAGGTGGGATTAGGCCGGACAACTCTTTTTTGACCATGAGGGACAAGAGTGCTCGCAATTACTTTGGAGATAACTTCCATATCTCCCGATCTCGAGCACTCTGGGTGAGATTTTCCGGGGCATCAGCGGGTGTGATCAGTGGCGTGTCGGGTGGGAAAGTGTTTTTTTCCCCAGCTGGTCGGGACCATGCTGTGAATCCACAGCCACGCATCTTTCCCTGTCAGCACTGAACAGACCCGACACACAGCGACGGGGGGCCCAATTAAGCTCATTATAACCTTGTTTAGAAATGATTAAGAATATATTTTAGCACACCTTTTGACTTTATGTGCTCACCGATGGGGTCCTCGCTGCTTGGGGATGATGTCTGTTAAGCTGAGGCGGGAGATGAAAGGCCATTGAAAGGTTGATTACTTGACAGCTTGAAATGTGCTAGAAAAGCTCCCACCTCACAGCTCTTCACTTTCCAAGCTCAGAAGCTGTTGCTTACTGCATTTGGAAGACAGATTGAGCTTTATGCATGTTACAAGTGTTTGGAGTAAACTCTCTATCCAGTGTCACCTCATTGGAACAACCTCTCGCACCATTGACAGAATGCTTCCTGGCCATATTGCTGCCCGGGAGGTGAGGGATTGCCAAAAATTCCCCCTTTGACGTCTGTAGATAAATTATTAAATTGTTAAAATGGCTGGATCTCTTGCTATGCCATCATGCATATGGTCCCTGAAACCGTTGTCCCCTATTTATAAGGAAGGAGAAACTGAGGGGGCAAAATTTCTCTATTGTGCGTCTCACGTTAGCGTCTCAGGGGGGCACTAATAGGGTGAGAAAGTATTTTCGGCCACGGGGTGTTGCTACAGGCACCCGCAAATTTGCGCGGGAGTTCGCAGAGGCGCGAATCAAATAGCACCGTGCCCCACTGGTAGGGCCCTGGGCCGATGATGCCTCTGGCGTGTGCAGTGACTGTTTTCGGCCCCCCGGCAGTCCACCTCCGCCCCATGGGCAGTACATCAATCATGGGGCGAAAGTTGCAGGGGAGGTGCCGGTTGGGCCATTGTCCAACGATGTCATGGGTTCTGAGCCCGGTTTGTGCAGCCACGGCATCCCACTTTCCTGGTGGCCCAGTGAAGGTCCATCAAAAGGCTTGCAGAGCTCGCAGCATCCCTCCCCTTTAATGGAGGGGGAGGGGGGTTGAATTGCATCAGCGCTATGTGGAGAGGTCGCGTAGTGCTCCATGATGCGCCCGGGTGGCGCCCCCGATCCCGCCCCGAAAGGACGTGGAGCACACAACATTGGGCGCCACTTCCTGTGAGGGGCAGTAAGCCCAAATTTGCTTCCGGGGCGTGACTATGGCGCCAGGTGCAGAATGTCTGGCCTCAGAAGTTATCGACCCCAACTGGGATGATAGCCAATTTCACCCCCAGAAAATCTATTGTGGCACTGCTTAAGAGCCCAAGGAATTAATTTGTCAATTCATAGGGGACAAAATTCCATAACTTCCTGGTTGCGAGCAGTAAAAGTTGCAAGACAGGACTTCCTGTGCTAGGTGCAGAAGTCCTGCCCCGGCAGCTAAATTGGGCTTTCTGCACCTGAGAAGAAGTGGAGCGCAACGTCTCTCGGGCGCCCCTTGCATTTCCGCCAACAGTTCGGAATTCAAGGCCTCCACCCTTTGTCCGTAAGCCCCAATATCGATGGCCTTGTCTGAGTCCTCCTCAGCAGGACTCGACTGCACACTCGCCCCCCCCCCCCCCCCCAGAGAGATGGCACCCAAGGTTCCATTGGCTCTACACCATGCTGCAGTCCCAGTGCTTCATCCAGTGCAGACCACTCTTCTAAATCTAAGTTACCTGACCGCATACGCCCAGTATCTGAGCTAGCGCGTGAAACTTGTAAGGGGTGGTCTCTATGAGGGGGTCAGGTTCACTTCTGACCAACTTGAGCGGTTCGAATCGCTCCCACTCCCTTGGGTTCTAGACTCTGGATTTATTTGGGGGATGTGACAAAGTGCAAAGGACACTGGTTTGATGCAAAAGAACTTTGATTTTATTGCAGTCACGGAAATACAAACATAAATATTCTAGTAAGAAAATACAATGTCAGACTTACAATCGCTCTAATAAGGAACAATACAAGGAAAGGTACAATATCAACCTTATAATCACTCTAATAAAGAACCATACACTACACATTCAAAGGGGGTTACAGTAAGATTACACCTCTCACCTCCCAATACCTACTCCTAGCTAGGTTAGACCCCAGGGCAGGCAGTGACTATGCTTACCAATCCTTTTGACAGTTAGCGGTAGATCACAGTTTCAGGGTTTGCTGGATGCGGTAGTGTCTGCTTGCCATACCCAGAATGTCGGAGAAGACTTTCTGCTGCGCAATCTTCAGTTGGGTTGAGTCCACTGATGCAGTAAGGCACGTTTTGGATCTGTGGGGTAAGTACCTGTTTTCTTTGATTAGAAATAATTTTCTACAGTCGTTTAGGTAATGTTTTACCCGTTGGTAGGTCAGGATTAGATTGTAGAGTGGAAACTTTTCGATTCTTCGGTTTTTCCCCGTTGGAGTTTTGTTTCGAATTTGGTCGATCGCTGTGGTTTTTTTGTTGATACCACATTGGTTGTGGTCGGTTGCTGCCGCGATGGTGATGTTCTTCCTTTCTTCAGGACTTTCAGGGCTTCGAGGCTAGAGAAGTTAGTTTACAACTGTCGCGTTTGTTTCTCTCCTTGTCTTGATGACACCAGCGTAGTGCGGTACTAGTATGTCATCTGAGATAGTAGCAACCTTGTAGCTACTTAGCAACTTAACCTCTGTTGAAAACAGGGGCCAGTTATATGGTTTGAGTGGTTCTAATCTTGGCGCCAAATCTGTTCAGAATTCTTTGTTTAAATTTGTCGGGCTTCACTCTTCTTTGTAATATTTTGGCGGGCTCGTTAAAAGTTGATATGTTTTGGGTGGGTTGATGTTTGAAAACTGTTTCCTGATGGAAATATTAGTTTGGTAAATGCAATGTCTTTTTGTGCTTAGTTTTCGCATACAGGCTGGATTGGGTCTCTTTGTGATGTATATGCTGAAATGGTCTTCCAGATTCATGTTGATGGGTAGCTATCTCTGGACGATTTTGTAATGTTTATGTCTCTTATGGAGAAGGATTCTCGAATACCCATTTCTCCAGACAGGTTACTTTAGTCCTCACACCCAGGTAGTCTCACTAGTCAGGTTGTCTCCTGTTAGTTCTTTAGGCCTGCCCACAGCCTGGAATCTGTCTTTTAAAATCCAAAATTTGATTAAAGTTCGTAGTTTCTTCCATAAGCACTTTAGGGTTCCAAACTTTTCGGTAGATAGTCCCAAATTAAATGTCCTTTCGAATGAGCCCAAACACAGGGGGGGTTCTTGTGAATTTTGCACCCCTCTTCAGAATGTTGTAAGCAGTGACACACTGTTTCTGGCAGAGCTCTCCCCCTCTCCATCTCTCTCATCCGAGATGCCGCCAAGATCATCGAGGGTGTCAAGTGTCTCCTCCTGACTGTGACTGCCAGTTGCATCATGGGTGGCTTTGTCACTCATGATGACACAGTGGGTATCATCTGCAAGCATAAAAGGGAGAAGGGTGCTGTGAGGAGCTGCACTGCACCATGCAGCAAGCAGCTTGCACAGAAGCATAAGCAATAGCCAATTAGGCCAATGAACTGAGGGAGACATGGTATTGCACAAGCGTCTTCACTACCCATGCTGCCCCAGCACCATTGGAGCAGCCAGCAGCCACAGAGTGACTAACGTGTCCGCTCACTAGCCGCTGCACCCTCTGCTCAAGATCTGTGAGAGGCACATTTTGAGATTTTCCTCCACCAGTGGCTTGTTGGTCGGCATGGTTGTGCGCCATCTTGGCCTGCAAAGCAATGAAGGGTTGGCAAGTGGCAGTTTCAAGAGGCCTCGGCAATGAGTGCAAGTGTGGGTCCATTAAATGCAGCTGTGAATATCAGATGCTAGGCATCCTCCATTGTGAGTGTGAACACATACAGGTCTAGCAATCAACAGGCACTTCAGCTACTAAGTAGTGTTGGTGAGAAGCAAGTTAAGGTGAAGGAGAGTGTGGCAGATGTAATGTGAGGACATCATGTACTCACTTTCATCAATTGAATAAGATTGGTTAGCCTCTTCCTGCAATGGTTCGGGGTCCGTTAATGAATGGAGGTCCCCGAAACTCCCTCCGCTTTCTCCCTCCAGGGTTCGGTGAAGACACCTCGAGTTGGTCTCCCACCACTCTCAGGGAAGAGTAGCCGCCTCCTTCCGTTCACACCTTCGATGAGAGCCTCGAGTTCTGGGTCGCTGAAGCGCCTCGCTCTCCTCATACCTCCCCGTGCAGCCATCTCCTCGAATGCAGGTCCAAATGAACTCAAGACACAGCTGCAAAACCTGCCCTTTAAGAAGGCCAGGGGGCAGCTGCATTGTTAGCATGATGGTTTGCATCAAATGTCTAGGAGTGGAATTTTGCAATGCAAACTCCACTCCGCAGCCACACCGCTGGCTTAATACCACCCCATCCATATCGGCGGGACCGGACGCTCAAATGTGGTGCATGCTACCCGTTTCGGGCGGGGGGCAATTTCTACCCCAAAGAGTGTCGGAAAGATAGAGAAACAGATCAGAAAGCAGATAGGTTAAGCTGAGCAAAATTGAGAAACAGAGTTTAGATGTATGTTCCGGACCCATGTTTTTGATTTAATTTAAAAAAATACTTCACGCGGATTTATACAGTGGTGCAGTTGTAGTGGTTTTTCTTACATGTACTTATAGATGTAACTATCGATACTTCTATTCACCGAAGTTCAAGTCTAAAGTCTTAGCATGCTCACACTATGTTCCTGTGTGTATTACTTTTTAAATGGACCTGCATAATGTAGTATGTATGAATAACAGCTAAATGTTTCCATCTATTTGTGATATTAAGGTACTTGTATGCATATTAATGTTTTAAATTATTTTAAAGGCACTTTTGAATTGGAAATATTTCCCTCTCCGCTGGAAGTTTCAGTAAATAAAGATGCTCTTCTAAAATGCAAATACAGTAAACCAGAACCTGACCTCACATATGTAGCTGTTCAATGGCTTTTTGAATCGCAAGCAAACCAGACAGAAGTGTATTTATTTAACGGAGGGGAACATCTCCCAACAAGAAAAGGAGCAAAGATTTTTGACGACGCCTTACGGAACGGAAATGCTTCACTTTACCTTCCAAATGTACAACTTAGCGAAGAAGGAAAATACACCTGCATTGTTTTTGTTACTCCCCATAAAGAAGAAAAGAGTTCAGTAATGCAAGTATCAGGTAAGAGAGACAAAATCATTTACTGATATGTTATATAATTTGGTGTTATGTTCACAGTAGAGAGGATTTGCTGCTATAAGCAATAATATGTGTTTGCTATCTATAAAAGGCAACATTGTGTTGCAGAGCTTCTGGCTCCCCTGATGACTCAATGAGCTTAACAGTCAGTGACTGAGCCATACACATCATGAAGAATGCAGTCTTTACAAAGTTAACTGACCTCGGTAAGAGCTACAAAAAGGGAGTGTGAAAAGAAACTTGCAAGGAATATCAAAATCAACACAAAAAATTATATTGGGAAAAAGAGGATGGTCAGGTGCAATGTGGGCCACTGGAAAAGTAATAACGGTTATTGTAAATGAAAATAAGGAAATAGCGGATTGTTGAAGAATTACTTTATCAGTATATACAGTAGAGAAAGAGGATAGCATGCCAGACATCCTGGAAACTAAATTGAATCAAGGACAGGAACTCACCAAAATTAAAGTAAACAAAATAACAGTAATGAAGAAAATAATGGCATTTAAGAGCGACAATTCCCCAGGACCAGGTGGTTTTCATCCCAGGGTTTAACAGGAAGTAGGTGAGTACATTACAGGTGCCCTAACTGTAATCTTCCAAAGTTCTCTCAATTCAGGAACCGTCCCTTTAGATTTGAAAGTTGCACACTTTGCTCATCTATTTAAGGAAGGTGAACGAGGCAAACCAGAGACTTATAGACCAGTTAGCCTAACATCTGTTGTCAGGAAATTACTAGAGTCTATAATTAAGGATAGAGTGACAGAACATCTTGAACATTTTCAGATGATCAGAGAGAGCCAGCAGAGATTTATAAAGGTCATGCCTGATGAACCTGATTGAATTTTTTGAAGAGGTGACTAAAGTAGTGGACCGGGGAAAGTCTATGGATATTATTTATATGAACTTCTAGAAGGTATTCAATAAAGTCCCTCATAAGAGACTGTTAACTCACTAAATTAAAGGCAAATTATTAACCTGGTTAGTAAATAGGCTGAGCGGCAGGATACAGAGAGTGAGGATAATGGTCAGGTACTCTAATTGTGTGGCCTCAACTATTCACCGTATTTATTAATGAGTTAGATGATGGGATAGAGAGCCACATAACCAGGTTTGCAAGGTGTCATAGCAAGAATTGTAGATGGAAGTATAAAAGAGAGATTAAGAGATTAAGTGAATGGGCAAAAATATGGCAAATGGATTTCAATGTAGGCAAGTGTCAGGTCATCCACTTTGAACCTTTAAAGGATAGATCAGAGTACTTTGTAAATGGTTAAAAGCTCGAAGCAGTGGAGGTTCAAAGAAACTTAGGGATCCGTGTACAAAGATCATTAAAATGTCATGGACAAGTACAGAAAATAATCAAAAAGGCTAATGGAATGCTCTGCTTTACATCGAGAGGACTAGAATACAAGGGGTAGAAGTAATGCTACAGCTGTACATAGCCCTGGTTGGACCACACCTGGAGTATTGTATTCAGTTCTGGGCAGCAAACCTTAGGAAGGATATATGGCCTTGGAGGGAATGCAACATAGATTTATCAGAATGATACCTACACTCCAAGGGTTAAATTACAAGGAGAGATTACACAAACTAGGGTTGTATTCCCTGGAATTTAGAAGGTTAAGGGGTGACGATAAAAGTTTTCAAGATATTGAGGGGAACTGATCGGGTAGATTGAGAGAAACTAATTCCGCTGGTTGGGGAGTCCAGGACTAGGGGGCATTGTTGAAAAATTAGAGCCAGGCCTTTCAGAAGTGAAGTTAGGAAACACTCCTACACGTGGTAGATGTCTGGAACTCTCTTGTGCAAACAGCATTTGTTAATTTTAAATCTGAGATTGATATTTTTTTATTAACCACAGGTATTAAGGAATATGCGGCAAAGGCAGGTATATGGAGTTAGGTTGCAGATCAGCCATGAGCTCATTGAATGGCGGAACAGCCAAGGGGCTAAGTGGCTGACTCCTGTTCCTATGTTCCTATAATAGGGCTGTTGATTTGGCCTCAGTAATTCTGAGTTAAAGAGGGGAAAGTTGGTCTGTGTTTCTGGTCCTGATTACAATGCAGAAACCGCTTCAGGAAGTGTGTGTAAAGTGAAGAAATACCCATTACTGTCAAATAGCCTGCTAACATTCACAACAATGCTAATTCCAAAATAAATACCATCTGGGGAGTTGCCGGAGGAGGCCAGCACCCATAAAGTCATGTCCCACCAAGGAGTCAATGTCTTCAGTGAACGAGAGGAGCAAATCACCAGGGGGAAAAGTGGAGAGTGAAAAAACAGGACTTTAACAATAAAAAAATACATTTGTATAACTTATTTTATGTTCTAAAACATGCCAAGGCACATTACAGGTAGAGCTGTGTTAGGAGGCAATCAAGGAGAAGAGACCTAAGCCACGGTAGCAAAGAAGGATTTTGAAGGAGATGAAAAGGGTCACAGTGTTTCAGGGAGAGAGTTCCAGAGTACAGCGCTGTGGTGGCAAAAATCTCTGCCACAGATGGGGAGGGGGGAATGAGGAAGGCAGAGATGCCCAGTGGATGAGAATTAGAAGACCCAAAGTTACGTGCTGAAATGTAGGGCTGGAGAAGATTGTAACAATAATGAGAATTGACACCATGGAGATATCTGAGGATGAGGATAAGGATTAGGAAACTGATTTGCTGGGAGACAGGAGTCTAGTCGGAGCAGCAGCCGGATAGTGAAATAGAAACAATGCCTGAGACCTGAAATTTCAGTCAGAAACTAAACAGGATGCCTTTGATCTTGCCAGTGTTGAACTGAAGAAAGTTCTGGTTCGTTAAGAACTTTAATAAATACATTGTTATATTTTAATCCAACAGCTAAAACTGACAATTTCAATAAAAACATACTTTAAAATTGATAGTTAGATGCTGCAAGGAAACAAATCTTTCATATAAAATTACACCTGTGGTGAGAGTGTAGTTCTGTCCCTATGAAGAGGGAGCCATTCGATTCTGAGTTAATTCCATTCTATATCCGTGCAATGTAATCTGACTTTTCTTTCGTGACATTATTTCCCCTCCTCTCGGCTCCTCTTGAATTGTTTCCAAAGAGCCTGGTCCTCCCTCACCTAATGTTCACAGACATATATCTCTGGTCGGGATTACTGAATAGTAATCAGGAGTGGGAAGCCTGGCCGATTTTCTCCTTCCTAACCCAGGGGAGCAGAGACCTTGGGCGAGAAATTGAATAGATTAGTGCCACCTGTTAGTGATGGCGAAGGGCACTAATGGGGTGCTAAAGGACTAGCGCCCGGGGGCAGTGATATTAGTGTCGCTCGCCAACTTGAATGGTTTTAGCGGCGGCGCAAACACTTAGCGCCCGGGAATGCTGTGCAAATGAGACCGTGACGTCAATGAGTGTGCAACGCCCCGCTGGTGCACCAATCACAATATTGATTGTTTTGCTGCATTTACCGATCGGCGCAATCTCACCAGCAAAACCAAGTGCTCACACATGGTATTGGCGCTACCACGGTGATATAAAAGGCACAGAGCAACTGGGTCATTGGGAGGTCAGATTGATTGCGACCTTCCCAGAGATTGTTTTGAAAGCTTTCAGATTGCGAACAGAGTTGCTTTGTTTCTGGTGTTACTGTTGGTGCGTGAGCATTTCTCACAAGTTTTGGACTTGCTGCTTTCCCTCAGTCATGGGGGCTGTGCGGCAATGCACCTTGGCACCCGGCATCTACTGTTAAGGCGGCGGCTGCAGACACAGACCATGCCAATTGGGCCCAGAGGCAGGGGGAGGGCCCATAGACATCGCAACAGGAGGCCTTACCCTGCCAGGGTTTTCCGGGAGCAGTTCTCATATATTCATAGAGCAGTGCCTTAGAAAGCTACACCAGCACGGAGGTGGTCACAGAGCACGCCACCTGCTGCACCAAGACCACGAGCCTCATATCAGGAGGAGGACTTCACTCTCAGTGGCACTCAAGGTCACAGTAGCTCTGATTTCTATGCTGGTGGCTCCCTTCAGGCTACAGCAGGGAATAGAGCAAACATTTCACAGTTCGCAGTCCATTGCTGCATCCGGGATGTAAGAGATGCTCTGTACAGCAGGAGAAGGGACTACATCTCATGGAGCATGTCCAGGGAGAGGCAGCAGGAATGCACTTGTGGATTTGCAAGGGTAGTGGGTTTCCCCATGGCTCAGGGTGCTATTGACTACACTCACATGGAATTGCAGGCACCTTAGCGCAACACAGAGGTGGGCTGAGTCTGCAGCCGGGCCTTCCCGTGTCTCTGTGTCGCAGTCTCTGTGTCGCAGAGTGAGATGCTGCTGCTCCTCATCCTCATACTCATCCTCATCCTCCTCCTCCTCCTCCTCCTCCTCCTCCACATACACCTCTTGAGGTGGACCTGCATTCTCTACTATCAGTGCTGGGCCTTCTCAATGGTCAGGTTGTGCAGCATGCAGCACACAATAAAGCAAAGGCTGCCACTCTGTGAATGTTCATTTGGTGTGCGACCACAGGCAGCTCATCCTCGCCGTCAATGCCCGCTCTCCTGGCAAAACCCACGATTCATTCATCCTGCAATTGACCATTGTCCCGGAACTCTTCCAACCACCACATGGTGCTCGCGGATGGCTGCTGGGGTACAAGATTTATGCACTCGCCACCTGGTTGATGACACTCCTCCGTAACCCCAACACTTGTGTTGAGAACGCATAAAATGAGACGCATGCCACAATCAGGAACCTCATTGAACAGACTATCAGGATGATCAAACAACGGTTCCGATGCCTTGACCGCTCTGGTGGAGCCCTGCAATACTCCCCCGGTTGAGTCTCCCTTGTTGATGGGGGCAGCTTGCTGAGGTGACTGTGTCTGAGCTGGGGTCTCCTGTCCTTCGTCCTCATCTCCCTCGTCGTTCTCGGTGGGAGGCTGAGGGACAGGCTGCTGCTGTGCTGGCTCATCATCTGAAAGCATAAAGGCACAAGTGTGTGGTTCAGTTCAGGGAAGGGGGGCAGGAAGGGAGCAAGGAATGGATTGGCCAGCAGCACATGCCCCCAGGCAAGAGATGATCATCCAATACAAAGGATGCCCTCCATCTGTATGACCCAATGAAACCCTTCACGGTCCCTTGCCTTGCTCTCAGACAACCGTTCAGCTAATCTGTAATACCTCTGATATCATCTGTGGAAGAGGACAATTACAAACATTAAACACCATATAGTAGGAATGACAGAGGAGGCATTCCTGGAAAGAAATACACAAAAACACAAAATTGCCAGCAAAGTACATGTGTACTACCATATTGTCCTTTCATTGTGCCCTGCTGCCACTATTACTACTGCCTCTTATCACCGTGACTACCCCTTCTGCCTCAACTCTTTCCATTTATGATCCTAATGTCCTGTGTGGAACTACTTCAGTGTCATGAAGTTGGGAGATTTGTGTCTGAGACTGTACCAATAGAGCTCCCAAGGACTGAGTTGTCACTCATCTCAGTGAAGCTGATATTCTTGAAGTTGATTGAGGACAGAGATTAGGTGGCCATCCGGTGGAACTCCTTTTTAACTAATTCCCTTCTTCTACTCTCCATCTGCACCCAAAAATAGATGTAGGCAGAATATTTGGACATAAAATCATCCCCCACCATGCCTTCAACACAGTCGAGGAAAAAATGTTTTAGAAAATAAAAAAAGGCATGCTGGAAGTAAAGGGCAGAGGCATTGCAGTAGCTCCTCTGATAAAACGGCTAGGATGTATTTTTCTTGTTTCTCAGATCAAGAATCAGTGAGATCTAGCTTGTTATATGGTGATGTACAAACAGCTTATATATCCTGTTCTCTCTTCCACAGCCCAACCAAAACTCAGCACATCCACACAAAAAGTTGTAAATGTTGCAGAGAGCTTTTTGACATGTGATGCTCAGGAATTTTATCCTAAGCAGATCAATATCAGTTGGTTAAAGTTATCAGATGGAAAAGTGGAGTATGTTTCAAAAAATCAATCCACTGAGGATCTAGTTACGAACAGTGATGGGACATTCAGTGCTTCCAGTAAAATAAAAATTGAACCAACGTTGGATGATCGTACTAAGTACAGATGTGTGGTGCAGCATAAAACAGTCACCGGCAATCTTACACTGGAAATTGACCCGGATGAAGGTAAGATCTGGTTCGAGATCAGGTTTCGCTTATAATTTATTTCCTTCCAGTAGTGAAGCTCCCATGACATTCCTCACACATAACATCCATAGTTACCAACCATTTTCTTTTGGAGCAGACATTATTAGCTTTTCAGACCCCTAGTCACACTGTTCATGTGGGGGCTGTGAAAATAGCTGATCTGAGACTAGTTAAAGTTGCCTCACAATATATTGTGGCTTTCTTCCTTGCGTTGACAATGTTTTTCTCCAGCAAACGGTACGAATGGGACAGGCATCCAATATATTTGTCAGTAAGTTTTAACTTTAATAGATCTTCCCAGCATTGTAGAATAGTGCTACTAGATAAAATGTTCTTTCACAATCCTTTTTAAACATAGAATTTATGAGGCTCATAAGCTGTGTTTTTTACTCAGGATACTTTAACTCAATTTTTAGGAGAACTTAAGCAATCAGGGTTGGCTAAAATCAGGGTGTCAACGTTGTCTTGTCCACCTTGTAGAATTTTCTGCTGTTCTATGTATTTTCCAGCTTTATTTGAATCTCTATCTTTCTGTTTCCCTTACCCAGCTCTTCAGAGAATTAGTAATACTTCAACACAGCTCCCAGTTTGTACGTGACAAGTTTAGGCATAATCTATCTACCACAGCTTGTTTTAACACAGTGCACATAAATAGGGAAAGCCAAGGACAAACCAGCAGCTACAATGCCTGAACTCTGGACTCCACACAGGAGTTGTTCATTGAGCACTAGGTGTGGTTGGAGTTTGAATGTCACTCTTGCTCCTCCTAGCTCCATAGAAAGGTTTATAGACAGGCTAAGTGAGTGAGCAAAAAATTGGCAGACAACGTACAATGTGGGAAAATGTGGGGTTATCGACTTTGGCAGAAAAAATAGAAAAATGAATTATAATTTAAATGGAGAAAAATTGCAAAGTGCTGCAGTACAGAGAGTCCTGGGGGTCCTTGTGCATGAAACACAAAAAGTTAGCATGCAGGTACAGCAAGTAATCAGGAAGGCAAATGGAATGTTGGCCTTTATTGAAAGGGGGATAGAGTATAAAAGCAGAAAAGTCTCTCTGCAACTTTACAGGGTATTGGTGAGGCCACACCTGGAGTATTGCGTGCAGTTTTGGTCTCCGTATTTAAGGAAATATATACTTGCATTGGAGGCTGTTCAAAGAAGGTTCACTAGGTTGATTCTGGAGATAAGGGGGTTGACTTATGAAGATAGGTTGAGTAGGTTGGGCCTATACTCATTGGAGTTCAGAAGAATGTGAGGTGATCTTATCGAAACAATTAAGATAATGAGGGGGCTCGACAAGTTGGATGCAGAGAGCATATTTCCACTCATAGGGGAAACTAAAATTAGGGGTCATAGTCTCAGGATAAGGGGCTGCCCATTTAAAACTGAGATGCGGAGGAATTTCTTCTCTCAGAGGGTTGTAAATTTGTGGAATTCTCTGCCCCAGAGAGCTGTGGAGGCTGGGTCATTGAATATATTTAAGGCAGGGATAGACAGATTTTTGAACGATGAGGGAATAAAGGGTAATGGGAAGTGGGCAGGGAAGTGAAGCTGAGTCCATGATCAGATCAGCCATGATCTTAACAAATGGCGGAGCTGGCTCGAGCGGTCAAATGGCCTATTCCTGCTCCTATTTTTTATGTTCTTACGTTCTTATGTTTTTTAAAACAATGTAAATTTTTTTAAATCACCTTTTGTTGGTGGCTGCAGGAGCCGCTGCAGATTTCTTAGCGAGGAAGACCTGGCACCTTCACCACTCATCCGAAAGACATTTTCCTGGAGTGAGCCCTTTAACAGGGGCTTGATCCCTAAGCAACATATCCAAGGGGTCGAATGCCTGTTTTAGGCGACTGCATGGGATGACTAAAATGTAGGCACAACTAATTTAGCACCGGCCCAAATGCATACGAGATTGGTTGTAGGCTGTCCCACTGCTAAATTTGTCAGTGTTGCACCCATTTCACACCAGAATAACAGACGCAATGCATGACAATTTCTGCTTCATTTTCTAGCAGCTAATTAACAGATCTGATCAGTAGAACAGGACAGATATAGATTCTAATGAATATATGTAAATGACAATTTATTTATTGCCAAGCTTTCAAAGAGTTGTGTATGTTTTATACTTTAGCAGAACAAAAACCAATTGGACCGATTATTGGAGGCATCTTTGGTTCTGCTGTGCTGCTTTGTGCAGTGTGTTTAGGAGTTTGTATCTGGAAGAAAAAATCTAAAGGTAAAGTCCTTTTCATCTTCATAAAGAACAACCAAAAATTTTAAAGTGAAAACTACTTGGTTATTGGACTCGTATGTGACAATTTGTTTCAAGATGTTAAGTATTGTTATTGTACTCAACTGTAGAAAAATAATGATTTCTACACAAGTAACCACAATTTGTGGATTGCTCTTTTCTCTCTCTAACAATGATTTTGACGAACATTAACTGGCCTCATTGTGATAATTATTGGTGTCACTGCAGGCTAGTAATCCTTTCATCACAAGTCTCTATTCTGGTTTGTAGAAATGATTCTAATTAAATCGACCCAACTCTTCTGGTTCTGCTGCTAACGTTGTGCATTTTAAACAATAACACTTTCCTTTCAGCTAATATTCTGCAAATTCAACACAAGTAACACAGAGTAAACATAACTGAATTGTTGGGAAATCATTCTTTATATAGATCTAGTCGTTTTGTATTTGAAGATTCACAATAATCAGCACTTTGCTTCTGGTTCATTACACTCGGGCAGTGCACGATGTGAGACATTTTTAATTGAAGACGTATCAAAAATCATTTGGCTCTAACAAGATATCAGTTAAAATGGTGATTAACTATTATGGGTTGGTGTTAAAGTTGGGTCTGTCAGCTGGAAACAGGAACCTTTACTTCACTTGGCAGATGTTGACGATATTTCATATGTCGAGGCTTTAATATGCTGTTTGCTTACGTTTCAAGAAATAATTTTCCTTATCGTTCATGTGGACATCATTAAAGGCGGAGTGTAAAAATGTGTTTTTTTTATTCGTTTCTGCGATGTGGCATCGCTGACATGGTCAGCATTTATTGTCCCTCCCTAATTGCCGTTGAAAGGGATTAAAATTTAAAATCACATGAAAAGCTGCTCCTCTTTTAATTATTTGATCAAAGTGAGGACATGAGACATTAATGGAAGAACTGGTGAAATTCATCATTTGAACTATGAATTAAATTTTCCTATTTAAGTTGATAATGTCAGGATAATTCTGTGTTTTCCATACATACTATAGAGAGCTTAAACTATAAGGATCTAGAATGATGTACTTTTAAAATTGTCACATTCAAATTCCATTTGCTATGGATCCAGGTCAGTTTGTGTGCTGGCTTATTTACTTTGACTGCATTGTTGTTTAATGAAAAACAAAACCGAAGGAAAGAGAGGATGTCACTGGCACACCACTTCTTGAGGAGAGCCATTCCAAATCTGAAAGAGGAAATTCATTAACCATCATCATCATAGCCAGCCCCTCGAATCGAGGATGACTTGTTTCACGTCAAAAAGTTCACACGTGTTTCTATGAAGGACCTAAAATTCCAGGTCCCGAACTACATCCTGAAGGGTGGAAGATGCCTGTGCATGGATTTTTTTAACGTGTGGTGACCGTTGCACACCAGCCACCACACGGGCTTGACAGAGCTAGGTCTTGGTCCAGTAGCAAGGATTAACCAAGACAACCGGAGACCAGCTCTGCTGCACTGACCTAGTGCGCGCACATATCGCAGTGTAGGCTAGCCCATGCTGCCCCTGGGCCCTTGCCTCTTCTGGGGCCCGAATTCACACCTCTCCTGGGCCCCGAACTCACGCCTCTCCTGGGCCCCGATCACATCACTCTACAATCTCTCGCCGTTCCTTCGCCCCGACCTTGCCACTCCTGCTGTACCTGCCCATTCTCCAATCACCGACCTGAACCTTGGTGACGTCCCTTTTCACTGCCGTTACTCTCCTGCTCCAGCACGTGCTGCTCTCTGGAGTGGTACACCGCCACACTGCTCCTTCCGCTCCCGGCCTGCTCCGATGGTGCTCGCAGGCCGGGGGCCACTCAGACTGCTGGGCCACTCAAACTTTCATAGTAGCAAATTCTATATTTTATTTCTCTCGGCACAAAAGTTAGAAGCTTAAGTGTCAGTTTCATCTTCGTAGACTCATAGAAATGCTTCTCTATTTTTTTTTAACAACCAGAATGTTTATGTCAATTGTAAGATTTCCATTCTTATCAGTGTACTCTGAACACACTCAGCCATATAATCTATAAATATGAGCATCCAGATAACTTCACAATGGATTTGAATGGGAGAGAGATATTCCAAACTTAATACTCCAGATTCAAAGTTTCCAATGTTGGGACACCATAAAGCAATTTTTCCTCACTTGATATTAAAAGCCCAATTATTGGAAGTTTTCCTGGAACTAAACAGGTTTTCAACTGCTAAAGACAAAGTCCTTGGACCAGAAATCAGTGCCATTCAACAGGCATGCTATCAGCTGAAAATGCAGTGGCTTTGCATGCAGAAAATCCACCCCTCCCTTCCCCAGCTCATGGAAACCCGACCTGCAGGAGAACAAATGCCGGTTGTGCTTATGACCAGAATTACCAGCAGTGAAGACTGATGGAGCAAATACAGTGTGGTTATGTCATGTATTTAACTGTCATTGTAACCCATGTATAAACTGACGAGTTGTACACTGTGAGAACATTGACCACTAGGTGGTGAACTTGTGGGAGACACTCCTAACCTGGTCTTTCAGGTATAAAAGGGGAAGCTCCACCCACCTTCATCACTTCAGTGCTGGAATAAAAGTTGCTGGTCACAGAGTGACCCTCTCTCAAGCATGGACCTTGTGTGCATTTGTACTGTATAGTAAGGACATATCATTGGCGACGAGAAACTAGGATTTAAACCACGCGAGCATGGCCACTAGCAGCAGGGACGAGAGGTACTGTGTTGATGATGATTGGGACGACTTTATTGAGAGACTACAGCAAAGCTTCATCACTAAGGAATGGCTGGGACAGGATTCGGTCGACAAACGCAGGGCTCATCTCCTGACCGTTTGTGGGTCCAGGATGTACTCCCTGATGAAGGACCTTCTAGCGCTAGAGAAGCCTTCGGACAAGACTTTTGAAGAGCTCAGTAAGTTGATCGGGGAACACCTTAAACCGGCGAGCAGCATGCACATGGCAAGACACCGGTTTTATACGCACCGGCGGCGAGAAGGACAAAGCGTTCCAGACTTCATGGCAGACCTCCGGCGACTGGCGAGCCTATGTAAGTTCCCAGATGCATGCAGAGCGGAGATGCTGCGAGACATTTTTATTGAGGGCATCGGGCACGCTGGGGTTTTCAGGAAACTGATTGAGACCAAAGACTTGACCCTGGAAACAGCGGCTTTGATGGCCCAGACATTTATCTCAGGGGAGGAAGAAACCAGAATGATGTTTGACAAAAATATTGGTTTAAATGCAGCAAATGGACAGTGAGTCAACATTGATAACGCGGCACACAGTTCTCCAGGCAGACAGTGGCAATCGGACATGCCCGAGCATGTAGTCGAATCCAAGGGGGGAATTCAACAGAGACAATGGCTAGCTGAACAGCGATTCACGCCATCGCAGGGGACAATGCGGCCAGTAATGGGGCCATCAACACCTGTTAATGGTGCGCTTAAGGACAGTTACAGAGACAGTCAGAGATGACCGACTGGTAATGGGCCTTTTGTTTCCTACAACGGCTCATGTTGGAAGTGTGGAGGCAAACACACAGCCAGAGCTTGCAGGTATCAGCAATACACCTGCAGAAATTGCAATGTCAGCGGTCACTTGGCGCGTATGTGCAGGAAGCCTGCAGCCAGATTGATGTATGAGGAGGACGGGGACGATGTAAGCCCTACGGGGCCAAATGGACACTGGGGGAAATCGCTGGAAGCTGAAGTTCAGCGAGTTCATGTGGAGCACATATACAGTTCATACACCAGGACGCACCAATAATGATGAAAGTGCTCCTCAATGGAATCCCAGTATCAATGGAGCTAGACACAGAGGCCATCCAGTCCCTGATGAGTATCAAACAGTTCGACAAGTTGTGGGCATCCAAGGCCAGGAGGCCAAAATTATTGCCGATTGACGCACAGCTATGGACATAAACAAAGGAGATCATTCCGGTGCTAGGCAGCGTCACGGTAGCCGTGACCCACAAAGATTCGGAGAACAGGTTGCCACTCTGGATTGTTCCGGGGGACGGTCCCGTACTACTGGCTGGCTGACATCAACTGGAAATGGGGCGATGTCAATGCAATTTCTTCTGTGGAGCGAATGTCATGTTCACAGGTCCTGGACAAATTTGATTCACTATTTCAGCCTGGCATTGGCACTTTCATGGGGACCAAGGTAGTGATTCACATAAACCTGGACGCCAGGCCAGTACATCACAAGGCCAGAGCGGTGCCGTACGTGATGCGGGAAAATATAGAAGGCGAATAGGACCACCTGCTGAGGGAAGGCATCATCTCACCAGTCGAATTCAGTGACTGGGCGAGCCCGATTGTGCCGGTGCTCAAGGCGGATGGGTCGGTCAGGCTATGTGGTGATTACAAGGCCACCATCAATCGGGTGTCACTCCAAGACCAGTACCCGCTACCAAGAGCAGAGGACCTCTTCGCGACGCTATCCGGTGGCAAACTTTTTTCAAAATTGGACCTAAACCTCAGCTTACATGACCCAGGAGCTGGTGAGTGAGTTGAAGAAGCTGACCACCATCACGACACACAAGGGGTTGTTTGAGTACAACAGATGTCCGTTTGGGATTCGCTCGGCTGCCGCGACCTTTCAACGCAATATGGAAAGCCTCCTCAAGTCGATTCCAAGGATAGTGGTTTTTCAAGACAACATCCTCATCACAGGTTGTTATACTGAAGAACACCTCCACAACCTGGAGGAGGTGCTACGCAGACTGGACTGGGTAGGTCTGCGACTGAAAAAGGCAAAGTGTGTCTTTCTTGCTCCAGAGATAGAATTCCTGGGGATGAGGGTAGCAGCAGACTGCGTCCAAAACAGAAGTGATCCAAAGAGCACTCAGACCCCGTAACACGACGGAACTACGTTCGTTCCTCGGGCTCCTGAACTATTTTGGTAACTTTCTTCCCAAATTGAGCATGCTGTTAGAGCCGCTACGTGTGCTCCTACGCAAAGGTCGTGAATGGGTCTGGGGGGGCAGCCAGGAAAGGGTTTTTGATAGAGCACGAAATTTGTTATGCTCCAACAATCTGTTAACGCTATATGACCCATGTAAGAAACTTATTTAACGTGTGACGCGTCGTCCTATGGGGTCGGGTGTGTGTTGCAGCATGTGAATGCCAAGGGTCAGTTACAGCCGGTAGCTTATGCCTTCAGTAGTCTGTCCAAGGCAGAACGGGGCTACGGGACGGTAGAAAAGGAAGTGCTTGTGTGTGTATATGCTGCAAAAAAAAATGCACCAGCACCTGTTCGGCAGGAAATTTGAGCTGGAGACAGATCACAAACCTCTAACGTCCCTTTTGGCCGACAACAAGGCCATAAATGCAAATGCATTGGCCCGCATACAGAGGTAGGCACTTACGTTAGCCGCCTATGACTACACAATTCGGCACAGACTAAGCACTGAAAAGTGCGCTGATGCACTCAGCAGGCTCCCACTAGCCACCACCGAGGGGGCAACCGAGCATGCTGCTGAGATGGCCATGGCTGTGGAAGCTTTCAAAAGTGAAGGCTCACCCGTGGCAGCCCGTTAGATCAAATCTGGACAAATAGAGACCCGCTACTGCCTTTAGTCAAGAAATTTGTCCTTAATGGGGACTGGGCAGTCCCATACGGGGCATGCCCTGAGGAATTCAAACCATTTCACAGGTGCAAGGATGAACTCTCGATTCAGGCCGATTGCCTACTATGGGGAAACCGAGTAGTCATGCCCCAGATGGGCAGAGAGATGTTCATCAGAGAACTCCACAATAAGCATCCGGGCATTGTCATGATGAAGGCAATTGTCAGGTCACACGTTTGGTGGCCAGGGATAGATGCAGACCTGGAACATTGTGTTCGCAGGTGCAACACGTGCGCCCAGCTGGGCAATGCGCCCAGGGAAGCCCCCCTTAGCCTCTGGTCCTGGCCCGCCAAACCATGGTCACGTATCCATGTGAACTATGCAGGTCCTTTCATGGGAAAAATGTTTTTGGTTGTAGTCGACGCCTACTCCAAATGGATCGAGTGTGACGTTCTCAATTCAAGCACATCCTCGGCCACGGTAGAAAGTCTACGGGCAATGTTCGCCGCCCATGGTCTACCTGACGTCTTGGTCAGTGACAATGGCCTGTGCTTTACAAGCATTGAATTCCAGGACTTCATGGCAGGAAATGGTATCAACCACGTCAGAACGGCATCGTTCAAGCTGGCCTCAAAAGGCCAGGCGGAACGAGCAGTGCAGATAATCAAACAGGGGATGCTCAGAATCCAAGGGGGTTCCCTACAAAGGCGCTTATCACGCCTCATGTTGGCGAATAGATCCCGACCACACTCGCTCACAGGGGTCCCACCCGCAGAGCTGCTAATGAAAAGGATGCTCAAAACTAGGTTATCCCTTTTCCACCAACCATGAAAGAAATTGTTGAGAGCAGGCACCAGTCACAATGTGACTACCACGACTGGAATGCGAGGGCGCAATGTATTGATGTCAATGACCTTGTCTTTGTTCTCAACTACGCTGCAGGGCCTAAATGGCTCGCAGGCACTGTGATTGCCAAAGAGGGGAATAGGATTCTGGTAGTTAAACTTACCGGTGGACAAATGTAAGGGGAGCTTGGGGTGTGGATTCGAATCCACACTCCCCTGGTGTTCTGTATGTGCGATTTATGAGGATGAGTGAGTAACGAGGCACCAGACACAGTGGGTAAGAGTGCAAAATGGCTAATGTTGTTTATTTAGAATAGTAAACACAAAGATAGAGGGCATAGGAAGAGGTCATAAATAGCAGTAATGGCACAATCTCACTGAACAACACGAAAAATTCTCGCAACAGGGAAGGGGAAGATAAGAGGTTGAAACATTCCACTCACACATAACCCCACCTCCCACTTTCACCCTTCTTACCAATTCCTATCCTAAATTGAGTCTGTGAGGGGGTTTGGGCTATACTCACAATCCTATCAACTCCGGGGTTCTGGGGGGCACTTATTCCAGCTCGGGGTCCCTCTGGGGTGGGCTTTACGTTGTTGGTCTTTTCGGCTTTCCTCCTCGATGTTGCGTCGGTTTCTTCTATTTGCCTCTTGGTTAGCTCCTAAGCAAAAAGCTGCTGGAGTTAAGCACACCTTCCCCAGAGCGAGGGCTCTGTGAAGGGCTGACTCAACTCCCCTTTAACTCAACTCAACCACAACGAAAATGGACTCCCACCTTCTTAACTCAACTCTACAACTCAATGCAAAAGCTGACTCCAACCTCCAACCTCCCAACTCCGACCTCCAACCCCCTTTGTGTGTTTTTGCAGCTTTTTCTTATCGTCCCTTCATCTTCGCGCCAAAACTGCATGCCATTGTCTTGGGTCTTCCTTGAATAAAAAGGGGTGTGAATGGCAGTTCGATGTGTATCGATCTGTATGGAATGGGAGATTAGCCACACCTCCTGTATCCTATCGCTCGCTGATGGGGTGAATGAAGATGATTGTTCACTATCTCGACAGAGGTACCATTCTGTCTGGGCTGGCCAAAATGATTGCATCAGACCTGTGGGCCTTTGTTTAATTATTCAAACTGATACCCTTTGTGTTGCCTTGTGTATTACTGGGGAGATTTTGCCTGGACATGTTGCCCCTTCTGTGAGGGTTTTACACGAAAAGCTAAAATGTAAAGTTGCCTTGTATCCATTTTCCTGGAAGAACCGAATGTACACTCTTCCCCCTTACGGTAGCTGGCTCATTCCCCGTCCGGTTCCATGCCCCTGCAACACTGTCTGTTACTGTGCAGGGTGGCCAGAGTCCCATCATCCTCTGCGGTTTACAGGCTGTTGGCTGCAGTTGGTCATTTTAAACATGGCATCTTCCCATTCTCCCTGCCACATGTCTCTGTGGTTGGTTTTGCAGAACCTTACACAAATCTGCCGCAAACATGTGGATCAAACACAAAGGAGGTTCAGCAACCCCATAGAAGAAGCAGTGGAAGAACACGATGTAGAGTTCACTCCTCCACAGGTGACCGAACACCGGAACCAAGTGGAGGAGAACCCAGTCACAGTGGGCAGTCCGGACAGGTCTGAGGCACCGCAAACAGCAGACACTCAGGCCAGCGCCCAACAACCGGAGCCCCTACTCAGGCGCTCTACAAGGGACGTAAACCACCAGAGAGACTCAACCTGTGATCGCAATAAGATTTTGGGGGGGAGGTGATGTCATGTATTTAACTGTCATTGTAACCCATGTATAAACTGACGAGTTGTACACTTTGAGAACATTGACCACTAGGTGGTGAACTTGTGGGAGACACTCCTAACCTGGTCTTTCAGGTATAAAAGGGGAAGCTCTACCCACCTTCATCACTTCAGTGCTGGAATAAAAGTTGCTGGTCACAGAGTGAACTTCTCTCAAGCATGGGCCTCGTGTGCATTTGTACTGTATGGTAAGGACATATCAGGTTAGAACTAGTTTCACCCAGTTTGGGTATACTTCAGTAGCACCTTAGAGATCACCTCATTCATGCCTTTGTTACCTCTAGACTTGACTACTCCAACTCACTCCTGGCTGGCCTCCCACATTCTGCACTACGTAAACTTGAGGTCAGCCAAAACTCTGCAGTCCATGTCCTAACTCGCACCAAGTCACAAACACCCATTTCCCCTGTGCTTTCTAACCTACATTGGCTCCCGGTTAAACAACGCCTCGATTTCAAAATTCTCATCCTTGTTTACAAATCATTCCATGGCCTTGCCCCTATCTCTGTAATTTTTTTCAGCCTCACAACCCCACAAGATGCCTGCATTCCTCAAATTCTGCCCTTTTGAACATCCCACATCATAACTGCTCAACCTTTGGTGGTTGTGCCTTCAGCTGCTTGGGTCCTGGGCTCTGGAACTCCCTCCCTAAACCTCTCCACCTTTCTATCTCTCTTCCCTCCTTTAAGACGCACCTTAAAACCTACCTCTTTAACCAAGCTTTTGGTTTATCTGCCTTAATTTCTTCTTTTGTGGCTCGGTGTCAAATTTATCTGTTTTATCTTGTTACATTGTTGTGATGCACCTTGGGAGGTTTTACCAAGTTAAAGGCGCTATATAAATAAAAGTTATTCTTATTATCAGTACAACATAGGAAATATCTGCAGAAAGCTCTGTGTCCAGGACAATCGAAATAGAGCACTTGCCTTGAAACAGAAAGGGGCTAATGTAAATATTTGCTGAAAGATCTTTTGATCTATGTCTGTGTGCATGTTCCATTGTGCAGAGGGACTGCAAGATGATTGAGTCATCCAATCTTGTGATGCTAATCCTGATAAATATTGAATTATAAGAACATAAGAAATAAGAACAGGAGTAGGCCATACGACCCCTCGAGGTAAAAAAAGGGATGAGGTCCTACGAGACGAATTTAAGGAGCTAGGAGCTAAGTTAAAAAGTAGGACCTCAAAAGTAGTAATCTCGGGATTGCTACCAGTGCCACGTGCTAGTCAGAGTAGGAATCGTAGGATAGCGCAGATGAATACGTGGCTTGAGCAGTGGTGCAGGAGGGAGGGATTCAAATTCCTGGGGCACTGGAACAGGTTCTGGGGGAGGTGGGACCAGTACAAACCAGATGGTCTGCACCTGGGCAGGACCAGAACCAATGTCCTAGGAGGAGTGTTCCTAGTGCTGTTGGGGAGGAGTTAAACTAATATGGCAGGGGGATGGGAACCAATGCAGGGAGACAGAGGGAAACAAAAGCAAAAGACCGAAAGGAGATGAGTAAAAGTGGAGGGCAGAGAAACCCAAGGCAAAAAACAAAAAGGGCCACTGAATATAAAGGGGCTGCAGGAGGGGTCAAAACTAAAAATCATGGTTTAAAAACTAGGATTAAAACACTCTACCTAAATGCACGCAGCATTCGAAATAAAGTAAATGAGTTGACGGCACAAATCATTACAAATGGATATGATTTGTTGGCCATTAAAGAAACATGGTTGCAGGGTGGCCAAGACTGGGAATTAAACATACAGGGGTATCTGGCGATTCGGAAAGATAGACAAGAAGGGAAAGGAGGTGGGGTAGCTCTGTTAATAAAGGATGATATCAGGGCAGTTGTGAGAGACGATATTGGCTCTAATGAACAAAATGTTGAATCATTGTGGGTGAAGATTAGAGATAGTAAGGGGAAAAAGTCACTGGTGGGCGTAGTTTATAGGCCCCCAAATAATAACTTCACGGTGGGGTGGGCAATAATCAAGGGAATAATGGAGGCATGTGAAAAAGGAACGGCAGTAGTCATGGGGGATTTTAACCTATATATCGATTGGTCAACTCCAATCGCACGGGGTAGCCTGGAGGAGGAATTCATAAAATGCATACGGGATTGTTTCTTAGAACAGTATGTAACAGAACCTACAAGGGAGCAAGCTATCTTAGATCTGGTCCTGTGTAATGAGACAGGAAAAATAAACGATCTCCTAGTAAAAGATCCTCTCAGAATGAGTGATCACAGTATGGTTGAATTTGTAATACAGATTGTGAGTGAGGAAGTAGTGTCTCAAACGAGCGTACTATGCTTAAACAAAGGGGACTACAGTGGGATGAGGGCAGAGTTGGCAAAAGTAGACTGGAAACACAGACTAAACGGTGGCACAATTGAGGAACAGTGGAGGACTTTTAAGGAGCTTTTTCATAGTGCGCAACAAAAATATATTCCAGTGAAAAAGAAGGGCGGTAAGGGAAGGGATAACCAGCCGTGGATAACCAAGGAAATAAAGGAGAGTATCAAATCAAAGGCCGATGCGTATAAGGTGGCCAAGGTTAGTGGGAAACTAGAGGATTGGGAAAATTTTAAACAACAGCAAAGAATGACTAAAAAGCAATAAAGAAAGGAAAGATAGATTACGAAGGTAAACTTGCGCAAAACATAAAAACAGATAGTAAAAGCTTTTACAGATATATAAAACGGTAAAGAGTGACTTAAGTAAATGTTGGTCCCTTAGAAGATGAGAAGGGGGATTTAATAATGGGAAATGTGGAAATGGCCGAGACCTTAAACAATTATTTTGTGTCGGTCTTCACAGTGGAAGACACAAAAACCATGCCAAAAATTGCTGGTCACAGGAATGTGGGAAGGGAGGACCTTGAGACAATCACTATCACTAGTGGGGTAGTGCTGGACAGGCTAATGGGACTCAAGGTAGACAAGTCCCCTGGTCCTGATGAAATGCATCCCTGGGTATTAAAAGAGATGGCGGAAGTTATAGCAGATGCATTCGTTATAATCTACCAAAATTCTCTGGACTCTGGGGAGGTACCAGCTGATTGGAAAGCAGCTAATGTAACGCCTCTGTTTAAAAAAATGGGGCAGACAAAAGGCAGGTAACTATAGGCTGGTTAGTTTAACATCTGAAGTGGGGAAAACGAGCATGGTGGATAGAGGTGTACCAATGGATGTGGTGTATTTAGATTTCCAAAAGGCATTCGATAAGGTGCCACACAAAAGGTTACTGCAGAAGATAAAGGTACGCGGTGTCAGAGGAAATGTATTAGCATGGATAGAGAATTGGCTGGCTAACAGAAAGCAGAGAGTCGGGATAAATGGGTCCTTTTTGGGTTGGAAATCGGTGGTTAGTGGTGTGCTACAGGGATCGGTGCTGGGACCACAATTGTTTACAATATACATAGATGACCTGGAAGAGGGGACAGAGTGTATTGTAACAAAATTTGCAGATGACACAAAGCTTAGTGGGAAAGCTGGTTGTGTAGAGAGGCTGCAAAGAGATTTGGATAGGTTAAGCGAATGGGCTAAGGTTTGGCAGATGGAATACAATGTCGGAAAGTGTGAGGTCATCCACCTTGGGAAAAAAAAACAGTAAAAGGGAATATTATTTGAATGGGGAGAAATTACAACATGTTGAGGTGCAGAGGGACCTGGGGATCCTTGTGCATGAATCCCAAAAATTAGTTTGCAGGTGCAGCAGGTAATCAGGAAGGCGAATGGAATGTTGGCCTTCATTGCGAGAGGGATGGAGCACAAAAGCAGGGAGGTCCTGCTGCAACTGTATAGGGTATTGGTTAGGCCGCACCTGGAGTACTGCGTGCAGTTTTGGTCATTTTACTTAAGGAAGGATATACTGGCTTTGGAGGGGATACAGAGACGATTCACTAAGCTGATTCCGGAGATGAGGGGGTTACCTTATGATGATAGATTGAGTAGACTGGGTCTTTACTCGTTGGAGTTCAGAAGGAGGAGGGGTGATCTTATAGAAACATTTAAAATCATGAAAGGGATAGACAGGATAGAGGCAGAGAGGTTGTTTCCACTGGTCGGGGAGACTAGAACTAGGGGGCACAGCCTCAAAATACGTGGGAGCCAATTTAAAACCGAGTTGAGAAGCAATTTCTTCTCCCAGAGGGTTGTGAATCTGTGGAATTCTCTGCCCAAGGAAGCAGTTGAGGCTAGCTCATTGAATGTATTCAAGTCACAGATAGATAGATTTTTAACCAATAAGGGAATTAAGGGTTACGGGGAGCGGGCGGGTAAGTGGAGCTGAGTCCACGGCCAGATCAGCCATGATCTTGTTGAATGGCGGAGCAGGCTCGAGGGGCTAGATGGCCTACTCCTGTTCCTAATTCTTATGTTCTTATGTTCTTATGAGCCTGCTCCACCATTCAATAAGATCATGGCTGATGTTGATGGGGGAGAGGGAAGGCTTCTTTTCCCACGAGCGGGCCCACTGATATAGAGCGTCGACGCTCGCCCCAGCCCACGTAGCAATTCTCGAAGTTAGCAGACAGAGATGGATGGCAAAGTATAACGATCTTTATTACGATCGTCCGGGAACATCCCTCATCACAGCCGCCTGCGAGTAGAGATGCTCCCCGAACAGCACAATCGTACAACTTTTATACATTTCAAAAACCCCCCCGTTCCCTGGTAAGACCTCCCTGGATCTCTAATTGGACTACCTTATCAGTGCTTCTTCTCTAATTGGACTACCTTATCAGTACTACTCCGGATTGACAGGTCATGAGCACTGACTGACAGGTCATGATCTCGTGACCATCTTAGACCGTTCCCAGAATGGTATCTCTAGGTTGGAATTTGTTATACATTTCCTTTGGTGCCATGAAGTCTATCTCGGGTCTCTTCGCAAGGACTTATCAATGTCTGTTTAGGTTCCCACATCGTATCCTGTCGGAATATTATTGAATTGATAACTTCTGGAGCCTTGGTACAAGGCCGAAGAGAGGCCTTATACCTCCTTATGGGTCGGTGCAGGAACCAGCACTTTAACCCTTGTCCCGCTGGTACCCCTAATGCCAAATTTCTCTTACAATTCCCCCCTTTTGGCCCTTGGCTATACGCCAAGCTGGCCATATTTCCCAATAACTATCTCCCTGTAGGCAAGTTCCAGATAGGTCCGTTCACCTGGGTGGCCATCTCCCAAGCTTCGGGGCCTCCTGAGACCTTTCCCGCAGAGTTATATAAGGTAAGTCCTTCCTGTGGGACTGCTTAAATTTTCATCCCTTATGGCCTTAATCATAGTGCGTGCCCTGACGTATCGTTTGACCTGTTTAATTCGTGCACATGTTAATCCCATCATGACCATTAGAACCAGGCCCTGTATTACTACAAGTACATGTGGTATTATTCTTATCCATGGGTGGATCTGAATATCAAGTCCAATGTCCCACAGCTTTGAGTACCAGAGCTGATCAGCCAGCATCGCGTTAGTGTCTCTCTGTAAGTTGTCTACTTCTTCCATCAGCTGGATATACTGTCGTCTTTGATTCTGGATTCCTTGCACCAAACGTAATTCTTCCTCATACCTTGTGGTTCCCATACCGCCTCCTTGTACCCCTCTCGGAGGGTATCCGTGACCGTTCCGTGGATGATTTCCGTTGTCTTGGGATGTATGTGGTATCCATTTATGTCTATTTTTCCCATGGGCCTGAAACCGAAGTTAGGGTTGGTGATGACACAGGGGGTGACTCCTCCTCTAGTCTTAATCATCGGGTTGGCTGCTCCTGTGCTCACGCACCAAAGCTCCATTCCCTTGTGGAGCAGCGATTGTTTCGGAATCGTGTTCGAGAGGAGTGATACTCAGCATGCATCCGTTTGTTTGGTGGAATCTGCAATCATCATTCGTCATTCGTGGCATACCTTGACATAAAAGCACTAAATTATTTTTATAGCAATCAGTTATGTCAATGCCTTTCGTACTAGTTTAATTTTAATCACCCATCTGGCAGGCTGACGGTAACGCAACCGAGTTTGATTTCTTTCTTCACCAATATTATCGATCTGGTATAAGAGGTCTCCCTTTGTTACATCATAGTGTGATATGGACAACATAAATCCGATCATATTCACCCGCCCAGTAATACATCTGAAATTTGGCACCCATGCGTGACTATTCCTTCGTACCTCGCATTTGTCATTCATTTTTTTATCTGGAGTCCAATTGTTAAGTATGCTGTTCGGGATCCAATCTGGTATGTCGCCATTCTGGAGTTGCTCCAAGTTATGTTGTACTTCACTTAATCCAGGCCCCATACCTGGAGCGAACTATCTCAGCTTGTAATCGTTTACTTATGTCGTTCCCCATTGAGTGGATCAAATTTATTGTCTTGGCATGCTTCTGTAATGTATGGGCCACTTGTAACAGTTCCCCTTCCACGCCATCTCCCAACCACGCTTGTAGGGCTTGGTTATCCAAGTCCCTCCCCAGTAAACCCCTCAAGACTATGCCATTAAGTTGTTAGCCTGGTCGTATATTGCATACAGGTCTATGGAATTCATCGTCGTAATCCCTGCCGCATAACCCGTGCCTAGTGTTTCCAGTATTCTCCTTTTTGTTCGACCTTGTCCTGTTCCCTTTCTGAAATTAAATCTCAGGGTAGTGGATTCTGGGCCTTCGAGGATCCGTTGTGCCAGGTTCTGGTATAGACTTATAGTTTCATTCCCACAGAAGCTAGGAAGAATGATATCCATTAGATTTAGGTTAAGTAGTCGCTGAAGCACCCCAATTATATCCTTTGTTTAGATTCTTTTATTCCTAGCCCCCCTTTGGCTCCAGTCTTTATGGACGGGCTTATGGGGGGACTTGCATGGTTGTGCTGGGAAGAGTTGTTGTCCCCAGGGTGGTTGATGGGGCAGTGGTCCCTTTGGGGCTTGTTTGGTGTCCAAGCCGGAACTTTATTGTCATCTTTCCTCCACACTCCATCCGTCCCCCTTTTTAGGTTGTATTCCTTCTTGTTTGCGCTGCACATGATCAATACCGGCTTCTCCGTGTTGTTACCGTGTCACGCTTCGGGACATACACCTTATATTCCAGAGACCTCCCTTGGTCTTCATTTTATCCCACTGGCCAGTTTTCCTAAACATCCTGGGGTCCCACTCCACTTTTTGCTCCGTTCTGTTCCCACCCTTCTGTTTCTTGCGGGGTGGATTTGGCTGCTTGTTTGCAGCTTCGCCCGCCCAGGCATGAGCTTCTAGAGCTGAAATTCCATCCAGTTGGATTTCTGCGCCCTTCCCCTTTGGTCCTATGAACTTGCTCCTGTCCTCGGAATCTACTGGCGCCCATGGCATCGGCAGCCTGCTGCATTACAACCTTACTTAATACAATATTCATAGCCATGCGTTAAAATAAGTTTTGTCCTTGCTCCAGTCCTTGGCTGCTGGGATGCATTGCGGCAGTTAAATTAAACAAAGCTAGTTCATGTAGTTGTGCCTTTCCTGCGTGTGCTATATCTCTCGTAGTCCAACTGTATTATCCAGTGCTTACGTGGGCCTCAAGGTTCCCAGTATCCTGAGTCTCCAGAGTCGAAGTAGCCGCTGCGGTCCCATCTCGGTGAGTGTTTTATCTGCAAATTTTAAGCAGATAGCCTGGTTGTCACCAGGTGTTAGGTTCTGGTCTACTCATCTTTTATCCATGCATGTCGAGGTCACTCTGTGAAATCGGAGGTAAGGGTTAGGTTGGGGTTTGTAGACTACACTTGCCCACCGTGGGGTACATTGGCTCTATTGCCATAGGTGATGGTGCTATGGCTGCGCACTGCACTATCCGTCTGGCCCCGTTTAAAAAAAAATCTCTTCCAGCTTATTTATCTTAGCTTTTAACTCTTTAATTTGTTTTGTTTGAGTATCTTTCTTTTATTTGTATCAGGGGAGTATTATTACATAGGTTCGTTCTGTTTAATTTTAGTCTGACTATCTCACCATTTCCTCTATCTGTCAGGTGAGTCTTTTTTATTCTATTAAGAAATCCAAATTAATAATGTCCAGTATAATATAAAACAGCTGTCAATGGAAAGGGTTAACTCCTTTACAGGTTTGTGAGAAAGCCTGATGTCATTACGTGACTTCGCGTAATCATCCGAAAAATTCTTTTTTAAGTCTTTGTGCCTTCAAAACTTGCTTAGAAATTAGGAATCCGTTAAAACAGCAGAAATCATTAGTAAAGCCATCATAATAAAAGTCTTCTCATCAGGAAAGATGACATTTTAGATTAAACTCCAATTTTTTCTTAACTTCTAATTCAAGTACTTGCCAAAGATTTTTTTAAAAATTGATTTAAAACGAGACCACACATTTTTAATAGCTATTTTGTTTACTGAAATCCAATTTTCACACAAGCTGTATACATTCCAACATTTCGTTTTTTTTCCCGGTCCTGTTCACTGGGCAAATCTTGTGTTTTATTTCTCTCTCAGCACAAAATCTAAACATCCGTGCCAGTTCCATTTTCTATAAGAATTTAAAAATTCAGTAAGATTCTCTAATTCCCAGTTTTTTCTTTCTCTGCTGAGTTTGCATAGCTTAGATCTTTTCTCCTCGTTATTTTCAAAACCCTCCTGCTTGTTGAGACTGTTCGGGACTTTTCTTGATAAACAACGTCCATTTTGGAAATCTTTCAAACTGCAGTGGAACTTTCTCGTAATTTAAAATCATTATTAATGGAGAATGTCTTTTACCTCTTCAAATTCTTTTTTTTCTCCAATTAAACCAATATCTTTTTCACAGCCGATATCAACTAGTATTTAGTAAGTTATGTCTTTTTCCATCGCAAACACCCCTTTTTTTTCCAGCACCTAATTAGTGCGTTACGTCTTTTTTTTCCAGATCACCTTTCTTCAAATTAGGTTTTATATTTTACACGGAGGGCTCGTGACTCCGTAAGTTTGTTAATTTAAAATCATCAGACAATCGAAGACACTTTTTCTTTCAAATTCGTTCAATTTGTTTACTTTCAAAGTGGCGTCTTTATCTTTTTCTTTTCTCCATAACTAGAACGGAGTCTAGCACGTAGGCTTTGAGGGCTGCTTTTCGTTATCTCAAAAGGTTCCAGTTTCAAGGTCGTTACAATGTTTTTTTCTAAACTGCTAAAGCTTGCTGTTTTAATATTTTTCAAAAGTCCCTTTTACACCTTCGTAGATAGTTTACCACTCGCCCAGGAGTTTGACCTGATCCCTGAAGGTATTTCTAAATTGTTTCTAAACCTTTTAGTTTTATATCCTCCTTTTTTCTTCAAGAGATCAGATTTAATTTAATAATTTTTTTTGAATCCATCTCAGTATTTTGCTGTGCCTTCTCTTAATATCTCAAATTTTGTAATGTCAATCTTTATCCGAATAAATGCACATCTGCGTTTCTAACTTAAAATGTCTTAAAACTTCCCACATACAGGACAACACTACAAAGGGTTAAAAAAACTTTCACTCTGTTTGGAAAAGTGGGTGGAGCTGCACTATCTTTCCAAACAGGCTTTCAGAAACATGAACAATTCATTCCGCAGTCAGAAAATCACACAAGGACTCTCACTCAACGACAGACATTCACAAAAGTCTCTCTTCATTCAACCAAGCCTATTAATTGTTTGGCCGGCTCTATTTTTAAGATAGTCACTATCAGCTTTTTTATGGTATTACGTAGTTACGCAAGTTACAATTAATGATTGGTTTTATTCGCCTTTTTAATAGCCGTGTTACCCATCTTCTTTGGGGTTATGAGGGTCTTGGGTACTCCCTTAAATTCGTGTTAGGTATGCAGGACGCTATCTATATGTCTTCCCTTGGCGCTGTACACTTGTACTGCCACGCTTTGGGTCAATATATCCCGTCACTGCCGGGACGTTGTCTCTATGTCCTCACTCTCTCGTCCCTGCACCGTGCGCTCGTACCACTTCAGGTCAATAGACCTTCCTCTATATCTTCCCTTGCGCGTATCCTCGCACTGCCGTGCTACCTCCACGCGCGCGTTTTCGGATGCACCTTTTGTCCCCCTTTCACCCCTAGATCGTCCTAGTCCTCTGTCTCCGTCCCTCCGGGACTCACTACAGATGGCTCTTTTGTACGGATGTCATTCCCTTGCGGTTTACAATGCCACAGCTCTAACTTGAAGGTGGTAAATTAAAACATACTCACCCCAACAGCTGGGTCATTATACCCTGCTCGCAGCGCCAAATGTAAGGGAAAATGGGAAGGCTTCTCCTCCCATGAGCGGGCCCCCTTACAGCTGATCTGATCA